>NC_053023.1:573676560-573853236 GCF_003073215.2 Triticum urartu | reverse complement strand
TTCTCCTCCGGTGGTCATTTCTACCTTTCTTTCATGTGTGGGGATTAAACATTTCCGGATTGGACCGAGACTTGTCAAGCGGCCTTGGTTTACTACCGGTAGACCGCCTGTCAAGTTTCGTATCATTTGGACTTCGTTTGATACTCCAACGGTTAACCGAGGGACCGAAAAGGCCTCGTGTGTGTTGCAGCCCAACACCCCTCCAATTTGGCCCAAAACCCACCTAAACCTGTTCCATCCTCTCGGTCGTTCGATCACGATCGCGTGGCCGAAAACCGCACCTCATTTGGACTCTCCTAGCTCCCTCTACCTATAAATATGTGGCTCTCCCCGATTTTTCGCGCAGTCCAAACCCTAGTCTTCTTCATCCTCGCGCCACCGGACACGTCCGAGCCGAGCCGGACAATGTCCGCCGCCGCCGCCACGTCGCTCCGTCCAATCAGGACACGACACGTCAGCCGGCCGCCGCTCTCGGCCAACCGGCCGCCGCCACGCGTCCCGGCGCCCCGCGCCTCCCCACCGCGGGCCCGCGAGCCCGACCGTGGCCCTCCGGGGCCGATGCGCCGCCGCCCGCCTCTGCTGGCACCGCGCCGCCCCGCGCCTGGGCACCCCGTCGCCGCCGCCAGGGCGGGCCCTTCTCCTCGGCCGCCCAGTGCATCAACGCCCGCGCCAGCGAGCGCCACCCCACCGGCGCCGCCCAGTTCGCCGGCTCCGCCCCGGCTGCCTCCTCGCGCCCGACACCACCACGCCCCCGCGCCGCCATGTCTCGCCGTCCCCGAACCCCGGCGAGCTTCCCCGGCCACCACGACGTCCGGCCGCCATCGCCATGAACACCGGCGAGCTTCGGAGTGCGCACTGCTACAGTACTCCGGCCAGATCCGCCGCCGCTTTAAGAACCGTGCAAACCCTAGATCTATTCCGGAGGTATAATTTCTTCTAAGTCCCAAAATCCCAGGTCCAGGTGCTCCTGTTCGCGGCTCCGTAACTTTGCATCCGTAGCTCCGATTCATGCATATAGCATATCAAAATGTTCATCTCAGAGAGTAAATCATTTCATTCCATTGCATCATTTTCATTTGAGCTCATCTTGATGCCCTAAATGCTGGTGGAAGAGTGCTACTTGAGATAATTGTCAAATCTGCTGCTCCGTTTAGCTTTTTGTCATTTTTGCCATGATTAATGTGTGCATGTTATGCCCTGATGCTCTACATATGTTTTGTTAAGGGTTTTGTCATCTTTCCAGAGGTGCAACCCATGTATTTTTGTGATGTGTGTGGTGACTAGTGCAAGCTTGCAAAGTGGTGCACTTGCTAATTCTGTTTTCAGGGACTTGGTAATTTCACTAAGTCCTGGAGCCATTTATCTCATGATGCCATATGTTCTTGTTGTTTCCTAGTGATCCGTGCCTCTTTTGAGGATGATCAGTAAGGATGTTTTGTTATTATTGTAGTGCTATATCCATCCATGTATTTGTTTGCAATTATGGAGCACCCTAGCTTGAGTCAATCGAGCTCTACTTTTGCTACTTTGTGAATCTGGGAAGATTGTCAACTTGTTTGCAATTTTGCCGATGTTGTTGTAGTTGATCCGTGCATGCTATGCTATTGTTCTTTCCATGTATAGATTGCATTTTGTGCCTTCTTGATGGATGTATGCTTGTCTTGCCATGACTTGCACCGTAGTGAGTGCATCGAGCTCGTAAACATGCCTACTTGAGTTATATTTCAGCATGTGCCAGTTTTCACTAAGTATGAAAACCGATTATGTTTTTGCTATGTTCACATGCTTGCAATTGTATTTTCTGATCCCTTTTGGCTCAAGGTCACTAAGGGACTTTTGTTAAGCTCTTTGAGTAGCTCCATGACATGCCTTACTTTGCCATGTTCAGATCCTGTAGCATGTAGTTTTGTTGCTCCGAAGAGAGCTACTTGATCTGAAATTACAGACAAGTGTTAATTTCACTAAGTCTTAGATCTGTTTGTCATATGCATTTTTGCCATGCTTGTTTGAACCTGTTAATGGATGATTTGGCCGTAGCTCAGTGCTAGACTTTTGTTAAGAAACTTGAATGCATCCCTGCCATGTATTTGTTTGTCATGTTTGGTTGCTGTAGCATGTTCATCTCATTGTATTTAGTCGGCTACTTGCTGTAAATCGCAGACCGGTGTCATATTTGAATCGCTTGCCATTTCCAAACCGTAACTCCGATTCCGGCGTTCTTTATATCGTTTTCAAGCGATTTCGTCTCATCTTTCCAGTGGCACACTTGGATTTCCATGTTGAGGCCAGGTTCTTTCATCTCTTGTCAAATCATGCATATGCATCGCATACCGCATCCTGCATATCATATCATGTTCATGTGTTGGTTGTTTACTATGTTGTGTGGTTCTTTTCCGGTGTTTGCTTCTCCGGGTTGGTTTCCGATAACGTCGTGTTGTGAGGATCCGTTCGTCTATGTCCGTTTGTCTTCTTCATGGATTCGTTCTTCTTCCTTGCGGGATTTCAGGCAAGATGATCATACCCTCGAAATCACTTCTATCTTTGCTTGCCTAGTTGCTCGCTCTTTTGCTATGCCTATGCAGCGATACCTATCACTTGCTTATCATGCCTCCTATATTGTTGAACCAAGCCTCTAACCCACCTTGTCCTAGCAAACCGTTGTTTGGCTATGTTATCGCTTTGCTCAGCCCCTCTTATAGCGTTGTTAGTTGCAGGTGAAGATTGAAGTTTGTTCCTTGTTGGAACATGGAGATGTTGTTCCTTGTTGGAACATGTTTACTTGTTGGGATATCACTATATATCTTATTTAATTAATGCATCTATATACTTGGTAAAGGGTGGAAGGCTCGGCCTTATGCCTGGTGTTTTGTTCCACTCTTGCCGCCCTAGTTTTCGTCATATCGGTGTTATGTTCCCGGATTTTGCGTTCCTCACGCGGTTGGGTTATAATGGGAACCCCTTGACAGTTTGCTTTGAATAAAACTCCTCCAGCAAGGCCCAACCTTGGTTTTACCATTCGCCACCTAGCCTTTTTCCCTTGGGAGTCGCACATCCCGAGGGTCATCTTTATTTTAACCCCCCCGGGCCAGTGCTTGTCTAAGTTGGTCCAAACTAGAGCCACTCGCGGCGCCACCTCGGGGAAACTTGAGGGCTGGTTTTAGCTGTACGTAGTGTTCATTCGGTGTTGCCCTAAGAACGAGATATGTGCAGCTCCTATCAGGATGTTGGCGCATCGGGCGGTCTTGCTGGTCTTGTTTTACCATTGTCGAGGATGTCTTGTTGTACCGAGATATCGAGTCTGATCGGAATGTCTCGGGAGGAGGTCTATTCCTTCATTGACCGTGAGAGCTTGTCATGGGCTAAGTTGGGACACCCCTGCAGGGATTTGAACTTTCGAAAGCCGTGCCCGCGGTTATGGGCAGATGGGAATTTGTTAACGTCCGATTGTAGAAAACCTGAAGTTAACCTTAATTTATCAGGAAAGCCGGCGGAGTCTCTTTCCGGCGGAGTCCGGGAAGTGAACACGGTGTTGGAGTTATGCTCTACGTAGGTTGTTCTAGGATCATTTCTTGATCATACTTTTATCGATCGTGCTTTGCCTTCTCTTCTCGCTCTCATTTGCGTATGTTAGCCACCATATATGCTAGTCGCTTGTTGCAGCTCCACCTCATACCTTTACCTTACCCATAAGCTTAAATAGTCTTGATCGCGAGGGTGCGAGATTGCTGAGTCCCCGTGGCTCACAGATACTTCCAAAACCAGCTTGCAGGTGCCGATGAGTCCGTGCAGATGACGCAACCAAGCTCAAGGAGGAGCTCGATGAAGATCTTGTCCTTTGTGTTGTTTCGTTCTAGTTGATCAGTAGTGGAGCCCAGTTGGGGTCGATCGGGGACCTTGCCGCATTTGGGGTTCTTCTTTTATTTTGGTTCCGTAGTCGGACCTTGATTGTATTTGGATGTTGTAATGCTTTATTCATGTATTTGTGTGAAGTGGCGATTGTAAGCCGACTATGTATCTTTTCCCCTTATGTATTACATGGGTTGTGTGAAGATTACCTCACTTGTCACATTGCTTTCAATGCGGTTATGCCTCTAAGTCGTGCTTCGACACGTGGGAGATATAGCCGCATCGAGGGCGTTATATTCGGGCCCTCTCGATGGAGGTAAAACCCTACGTCCTGCTTGCTTAATATTGATGATATGGGTAGTACAAGAGTAGATCTACCACGAGATCGGAGAGGCTAAACCCTAGAAGCTAGCCTATGGTATGATTGTTGTTGTGTATGTTGTCCTACGGACTAAAACCCTCTGGTTTATATAGACACCAGAGAGGGTTAGGGTTACACAAAGTCGGTTACAATGGTAGGAGATCTGCATATCCGTATCGCCAACTTGCCTTCCACGCCAAGGAAAGTCCTTTCCGGACACGGGACGAAGTCTTCAATCTTGTATCTTCATAGTCCAGGAGTCCGGCTGAAGGTATAGTCCGGCCATCCGGACACCCCCTAATCCAGGACTCCCTCAACGATAATTCCCATGTGTCCTCGGGAGTGCTTTCCTTTATGTAAGAGTTTGTCCTGGCTTGTCCTTTCCTACAAAAAGGATTGGGCCACCTAGCTGCACCTTGTTTACATTTATTACTTGTTACCTGTTACGAATTACCTTATCACAAAACTATCTGTTACCGATAATTTCAGTGCTTGCAGAGAATACCTTACTGAAAACTGCTTGTCATTTCCTTCTGCTACTCGTTGGGTTCGACACTCTAACTTATCGAAAGGACAACGATAGATCCCCTATACTTGTGGGTCATCACGGTAGCGATATTCGTAGTAGCAATAGTTGGCGAGACGATAACGATGCTTCGATGGAGATCAAGGTGTCAAGCCAGTGACGATGGTGATCATGATGGTGCGATCAAAGGCACAAGATGATGATGGCCATATCACATCACTTATTTGATTGCATGTGATGTTTATCCTTTATGCATCTTATTTTGCTTAGTACGGCAGTAGCATTATAAGATGATCTCTCACTAAATTTCAAGGTATGAGTGTTCTCCCTGAGTATGCACCATTGCTACAGTTCGTCGTGCTGAGACACCACGTGATGATCGGGTGTGATAAGCTCTACGTTCACATACAACGGGTGCAAGCCAGTTTTGCATACGCAGAATACTCGGGTTAAACTTGACGAGCCTAGCATATGTAGATATGGCCTCGGAACACTGAGACCGAAAGGTCGAGCATAAATCATATAGTAGATATGATCAACATAGTGATGTTCACCATTGAAAACTACTCCATCTCACGTGATGATCAGACATGGTTTAGTTGTTATGGATCACGTGATCACTTAGATGATTATAGGGATGTCTATCTAAGTGGGAGTTCTTAAGTAATATGATTAATTGGACTTTAATTTATCATGAACTTAGTACCTGATGGTATTTTGCATGTATATGTTATTGTAGATCAATGTCCCGTGCTACTGTTCCTTTGAATTTTAATGCGTTCCTAGAGAAAGCTAAGTTGGAAGATGATGGTAGCAACTACACGGACTGGGTTCGTAACTTGAGGATTATCCTCATTTCTGCACAGAAGAATTACATGTGCGGTATTCTTTTGCCGTTCTAAGCAAATTTGCATGTGCCATCTCTAATTTTCAAAATAAACTTCTCTTTTGTGTGTTCGTTTCACTCGCGGAGTGGTGAGGGGTGACTAATATTTTCCATGCTAGATGTGTTATTCTCACGATGAGTGTTTATTCACTTGTCATTGCACGAGAGTAAGGCAAAGGTATTAGGGATGCCCAGTACCGAAATGCAAAAAAAATGAGTTTAGTTTATGTTGTCAAATAATAAATTCCTTAGAAAGTGTTGGTATGGAGGGCACCCGTGGATACGGTTAGCCATGGAAAGTGAAAGTAAGGTGGAAGAAGGAATAAACTTTATTTTCTGTTTGGGAACGGCCTATTAAAGGAAATATGCCCTAGAGGTAATAATAAAGTTGTTATTTATATTTCCTTATATCATGATAAATGTTTATTATTCATGCTAGAATTGTATTAACAGGAAACTTAGTACATGTGCGAATACATAAGACAAACAGAGTGTCCCTCATATGCCTCTACTTCACTAGCTCGTTAATCAAAGATGGTTAAGTTTCCTAGCCATAGACATGTGTTGTCATTTGATGGACATGATCACATCATTAGAGAATGATGTGATGGACAAGACCCATCCGTTAGCTTAGCACTATGATCGTTTAGTTTATTGCTATTGCTTTCTTCATGACTTATACATGTTCTTATGACTATGAGATTATGCAACTCCCGAATACCGGAGGAACACTTAGTGTGCTATCAAACGTCACAACATAACTGGGTGATTATAAAGATGCTCTACAGGTGTCTCCGATGGTGTTTGTTGAGTTGGCATAGATCAAGATTAGGATTTGTCACTCCGAATGTCGGAGAGGTATCTCTGGGCCCTCTCGGTAATGCTCATCAATATAAGCCTTGCAAGCAATGTGACTAATGATTTAGTTACGGGATGATGCATTACAAAACGAGTAAAGAGACTTGCTAGTGACAAGATTGAACTAGGTATGACGATACCGATGATCGAATCTCGGGCAAGTAACATATCGATGACAAAGGGAATAGCGTATGTTGTTATGCGGTTTGACCGATAAAGATATTCGTAGTATATGTAGGATCCAATATGAGCATCCAAGTTTCGCTATTAGTTATTGACCGAAAATGTGTCTCGGTCATGTCTACATAGTTCTCGAACCCATAGGGTCCGCACGCTGAACGTTCGATGAAAATTTGTATTATGAGTTTATGTGATTTGATGACCGAAGGTTGTTCGAAGTCCCGGATGAGATCACGGACATGACGAGGAGTCTCGAAATGGTCGAGACATAAAGATTGATACGTTGGACCATGTTATTCGGACACCAGCAGTGTTCCGGATAGTTTCGGGTAAAAACGGAGTGCCGAAGGGGTTACCGGAACCCCTCGGGGGAACTAATGGGCCACCATGAGCCTTGTTTGAGAGAGAGGAGGGCAGCCAGGGCAGGCCGCCCCCCCTTGCAGTCCGAATTGGACAAGGGAAGGGGGGAGGGGTGCCCCCCTTTCCTACTCCCTCTCCCTCTCCTTCCTTCCCCTCTCTTCCTTGTGGAGGAATCCTACTAGAATTGGTAATCCTAGTAGGACTCCCTCTCCTTGGGCGCGCCCCTAGGTCCGGCAGCCTCCCCCTCCCTCCTTTATATACCGGGGCACCCTGGAACACACAAGTTGATCTTTTAGCCGTGCAGTACCCCCCTCCACAGTTACACACCTCGGTCATATTGTTGTAGTGCTTAGGCGAAGCCCTACGTTTGGTAACTTCATCATCACTGTCACCACGCCGTTGTGCCGACGGAACTCTCCCTCGGCCTCAACTTGATCAAGAGTTCGAGGGACGTCATTCAGCTGAACGTGTGCTGATTGCGGAGGTGCCGTGCGTTCGGTACTTGGATCGGTTGGATCATGAAGACGTTCGACTACATCAACCGCGTTACTAAATGCTTCCGCTTTTGGTCTACGAGGGTACTTAGACACACTTTCCCCTCTAGTTGCTATGCATCTCCTAGATAGATCTTGCGTGATTGTAGGTAATTTTTTTGAAATACTGCGTTCCCCAACAGTGGCATCCGAGCCAGGTCTATGCGTAGATGTTATATGCACGATTAGAACACAATGAGTTGTAGGCGATAATAGTCATACTGCTTACCAGCATGTCTTACTTTGATTCGGCGGTATTGTTGGATGAAGCGGCCCAGACCGACATTACATGACCGCGTTCATGAGACTGGTTCTACCAACGTGCTTCGCACACATGTGGCTAGTGGGTGTCTGTTTCTCCAACTTTAGTTGAATCGAGTTTGACTACGCCCGGTCCTTGCTGAAGGTCAAAACAGCACACTTGACGAAAAATCGTTGTGGTTTTGATGCGTAGGTAAGAATGGTTCTTGCTAGAAGCCCGTAGCAGCCACGTAAAACTTGCAACAACAAAGTAGAGGACGTCTAACTTGTTTTTGCAGGGCTTTCTGTGATGTGATATGGTCAAGACGTGATGATATATAAATTGTTGTATGAGATGATCATGTTTTGTAATTGTTATCGGCAACTGGCAGGAGCCATATGGTTGTCCCTTTATTTTATGAAATGCAATCGCCATGTAATTGCTTTACTTTATCACTAAGCGGTATGATACGTCCATTTTGCATCATGCTTTTATATTGATATTTATTGCATTATGGGCTATTATTACACATTATGTCACAATACTTATGTCTTTTCTCTCTTATTTTACAAGGTTTACATGAAGAGGGAGAATGCCGACAGCTGGAATTCTGGGCTGGAAAAGGAGAAAATATTAGAGACCTATTCTGCACAACTCCAAAAGTCCTGAAACTCCATGAAAGTCAGTTTTGGAATATATAAAAAATATTGGGCGAAGGAAGCACCAGAGGGGAGCCACCCACCATCCACGAGGGTGGAGGGCGCGCCCTACCCCCCTGGGCGCCCCCTGCCTCGTGGGCTACCTGGAAGCCCCCCAATGCCCATCATCTAGTATAAGGTGTCTTTTGCCCTGGAAAAAATAATAAGGAAGCTTTTGGGACGAAGCACCGCCGTATCGAGGCGGAACCTTGGCGGAACCAATCTAGGGCTCCGGCGGAGCTGTTCTTTGGGGGAAACACCCCTCTGGGAGGGGGAAATCGTCACCATCATCGTCACCATCGATCCTCTCATCATGAGGGGGTCAATCTCCATCAACGTCTTCACCAGCACCATCTCATCTCAAACCCTAGTTCATCTCTTGTATCCGATCTTTGTATCAAAACCTCAGATTGGTACCTGTGGGTTGCTAGTAGTGTTGATTAATCCTTGTAGTTGATGCCAGTTGGTTTATTCGATGGAAGATTATATGTTCAGATCCTTTATGTATATTAATACCCCCTCTGATTATGAACATGAATATGATTTGTGAGTTTTTACGTTTGTTTCTAAGGACATGGGAGAAGTCTTGCTATAAGTAGTCATGTGAATTTGGTATTCGTTCGATATTTTGATGAGATGTATGTTGTCTTTCCTCTAGTGGTGTTATGTGAACGTCGACTAAATGACACTTCGCCATTGTTTGGGCCTAGGGAAAGTCATTGGGAAGTAATAAGTAGATGATGGGTTGCCAGCGTGACAAAAGCTTAAACCCTAGTTTATGCGTTGCTTCGTAAGGGGCTGATTTGGATCCATATGACTCATGCTATGGCTAGGTTTACCTTAATTCTTCTTTCGTAGTTGCGGATGCTTGTGAGGGGGGTTAATCATAAGTGGGATTCTTGTCCAAGGAAGGACAGTACCCAAGCACCAGTCTACCCACAGATCAAATTATCAAAGTGACGAACGTGAATCATATGAGCGTGATGAAAACTAGCTTGACGATAATTCCCATGTGTCCTCGGGAGTGCTTTCCTTTATATAAGAGTTTGTCCAGGCTTGTCCTTTCCTACAAAAAGGATTGGTCCACCTTGCTGCACCTTGTTTACATTTATTACTTGTTACCTGTTATGAATTACCTTATCACAAAACTATATGTTACCGATAATTTCAGTGCTTGCAGAGAATACCTTACTGAAAACTGCTTGTCATTTGCTTCTGCTCCTCGTTGGGTTCGACACTCTAACTTATCGAAAGGACTACGATAGATGCCCTATACTTGTGGGTCATCACGGTAGCGATATTCGTAGTAGCAATAGTTGGCGAGACAACAACGATGCTTCGATGGAGATCAAGGTGTCAAGCCGGTGACGATGGTGATCATGATGGTGCTTTGAAGATGGATATCAAAGGCACAAGATTATGATGGCCATACCATATCACTTATTTGATTGCATGTGATGTTTATCCTTTGTGCATCTTATTTTGCGTAGTACGGCGGTAGCATTATAAGATGATCTGTCACTAAATTTCAAGGTATGAGTGTTCTCCCTGAGTATTCACCATTGCTACAGTTTGTCGTGCCGAGACACCACGTGATGATCGGGTGTGATAAGCTCTACGTTCACATACAATGGGTGCAAGCCAGTTTTGCACACGCAGAATACTCGGGTTAAACTTGATGAGCCTAGCATATGTAGATATGGCCTCGGAACACTAAGACCGAAAGGTCGAGCGTAAATCATATAGTAGATATGATCAACATAGTGATGTTCACCATTGAAAACTACTCCATCACACGTGATGATCGGACATGGTTTAGTTGATATGGATCACGTGATCACTTAGATGATTATAGGGATGTCTATCTAAGTGGGAGTTCTTAAGTAATATGATTAATTGGACTTTAATTTATCATGAACTTAGTACCTGATGGTATTTTGCATGTATATGTTATTGTAGATCAATGTCCCGTCCTACTGTTCCTTTGAATTTTAATGCGTTCCTAGAGAAAGTTAAGTTGGAAGATGATGGTAGCAACTACACGGACTGGGTCCGTAACTTGAGGATTATCCTCATTGCTGCACAGAAGAATTATGTCCTGGAAGCACCACTAGGTGTACCACCCGCGCCAGCAACTGCAGACATTGAGAATGTCTGGCAGACACGTGTTGATGAAAACTCGATAGTTCAGTGTGCCATGCTTTACGGCTTAGAACCGGGACTTCAACGACGTTTTGAACATCATGGAGCATATGAGATGTTCCAGGAGTTGAAGCTAATATTTCAAGCAAATGCCTGGATTGAGAGATATGAAGTCTCCAATAAGTTCTACAGCTGGAAGATGGAGGAGAATAATTCTGTCAGTGAACATATACTCAGAATGTCTAGGTACCACATCCACTTGACTCAAAAGGGAGTTAATCTTCCTGATGATAGTGTCATTGACAGAGTTCTTCAATCACTTCCACCAAGATACAAAAGCTTCATGATGAACTTTAATATGCAAGGGATGGATAAGACAATTACCAAGCTCTTTGCAATGCTAAAGGCTGCGGAGGTAGAAATCAAGAAGGAGCATCAAGTGTTGATGGTCAACAAGACCACTAGTTTCAAGAAGAAGGGCAAAGGGAAGAAGGGGAACCTCAAGAAGAACGACAAGCAAGTTGCTGCTCAAGTGAAGAAACCCAAGTCTGGACCTAAGCCTGAGACTGAGTGCTTCTACTTCAAAGGGACTGGTCACTGGAAACGGAACTGCCCCAAGTATTTGTCGGATAAGAAGGATGTCAAAGTGAAAGGTATATCTGATATACATGTTATTGACGTGTACCTTACTAATGCTCGTAGTAGCACCTGGGTATTTGATACTTGCTCTATTTCTCATATTTGCAACACGAAACAGGGGCTACAGATTAAGCGAAGGTTGGCTAAGGACAAGGTGACGATGCGCGTGTGAAATGGTTCCAAAGTCGATGTGATCGCCCTCGGCATGCTACCTCTACATCTACCTTCGGATTAGTTTTAGACCTGAATAATTGTTATTTGGTGCCAACGTTAAGCATGGACATTAGATCTGGATCTTGTTTGATGCGAGACGGTTATTCATTTAAATTAGAGAATATTGGTTGTTCTATTTCTATGAGTAATATCTTTTATGGTCATGCACCCTTAATGAGTGGTCTATTTTTGTTGAATCTCGATAGTAGTGAAACACATATTCATAGTATTGAAGACAAAAGATATAAGTTTAATAATGATAGTGCAACTTATTTGTGGCACTGCCGTTTAGGTCATATTGGTGTAAAGCACACGAAGAAACTCCATGCTAATGGGCTTTTGGAATCACTTGATTATGAATCACTTGATGCTTGCAAACCATGCCTCATGGGCAAGATGACTAAGACTCCATTCTCCGGAATAATGGAGCGAGCAACAGACTTGTTGGAAATAATACATACTGATGTATGCGGTCTGATGAGTGTTGAGGCTCGTGGCGGGTATCATTATTTTCTCACATTCATAGATGATTTGAGCAGATATGGGTATATCTACTTGATGAAACATAAGTCTGAAACATTTGAAAAGTTGAAAGAATTTCAGAGTGAAGTGGAAAATCATCGTAACAAGAAAATAAAGTTTCTACGATCTGATCGTGGAGGTGAATATTTCAGTTATGAGTTTGGTCTTCATTTGAAACAACGTGGAATAGTTTCACAGCTTACGCCACCTGGAACACCACAGCGTAATGGTGTGTACGAACGTCGTAATCGTACTTTATTAGATATGGCGCGATCTATGATGTCTCTTACTGGTTTACCGCTATCGTTTTGAGGTTATGCTTTAGAGACGGCAGCATTCACATTAAATAGGGCACCATCTAAATCCGTTGAGATGACACCATATGAACTGTGGTTTGGCAAGAAACCCAAGTTGTCGTTTCTTAAAGTTTGGGGCTGCGATGCTTATGTGAAAAAGCTTCAACCTGATAAGCTTGAACCCAAATCGGAGAAATGTGTCTTCATAGGATACCTAAAGGAGACCGTTGGGTACACCTTCTATCAAAGATCTGAAGGCAAGATATTCGTTGCTAAGAATGGATCCTTTCTAGAGAAGGAGTTTCTCTCGAAAGAAGTGAGTGGAAGGAAAGTAGAACTTGATGAGGTAATCATACCTGGTCCTCATTGGAAAGTAATTCATCACAGAAATCAGTTCTAGTGATTCCAGCACCAATTAGTGAGGAAGATAATGATGATGATCATGAAACTTCTGATCAAGTTATTACCGAACCTCGTAGGTCAATCTGAGTAAGATCCGCACCAGAGTGGTACGGTAATCCTGTTCTGGAGGTCATGTTACTTGACCATGATGAACCTACGAACTATGAGGAAGCGATGATGAGCCCAGATTTCGCAAAATGGCTTGAGGCCATGAAATATGAGATGGGATCCATGTATGAGAACAAAGTGTGGACTTTGGTTGACTTGCCCGATGATCGGCAAGCCATAGAGAATAAATGGATCTTCAAGAAGAAGACTGGCACTGATGGTAATATTACTATCTACAAAGCTCGACTTGTTGCGAAAGGTTTTCGACAAGTTCAAGGAGTTGACTATGATGAGACCTTCTCACCCGTAGGGATGCTTAAGTCTGTCCGAATCATGTTAGCAATTGCCACATTTTATGATTATGAAATTTGGCAAATGGATGTCAGAACTCCATTCCTTAATGGATATCCCAAACAAGAGTTGTATATGATGCAACCAGAATGTTTTTTCGATCCAAAAGGTGCTAACAAAGTGTGCAAACTCCAGCGATCCATTTATGGACTGGTGCAAGCCTCTCAGAGTTGGAATATACGTTTTGATAGTGTGATCAAAGCATATGGTTTTATACAGACTTTTGAAGAAGCCTGTATTTACAAGAAAGTGAGTGGGAGCTCTGTAGCATTTCTGGTATTATATGTGGATGCCATATTGTTGATTGGAAATGATACTAAATTTCTAGATAGCATAAAAGGATACTTGAATAAGAATTTTTCAATGAAAGTCCTCGGTGAAGCTACTTATATATTAGGCATCAAGATCTATAGAGATAGATCAAGACGCTTAATTGGACTTTCACAAAGCACATACCTTGATAAAGTTTTGAAGAAGTTCAAAATGGATCAGGCAAAGAAAGGGTTCTTGCCTGCGTTACAAGGTGTGAAGTTGAGTCAGACTCAATGCCTGACCACTGCAGAAGATAGAGAGAAAATGAAAGTCATTCCCTATGCTTCAGCCATAGGTTCTATCATGTATGCAATGCTGTGTACCAGACCTGATGTGTGCCTTGCTATTAGTTTAGCAGGGAGGTACCAAAGTAATCCAGGAGTGGATCACTGGACAACGGTCAAGAACATCCTGAAATACCTGAAAAGGACTAAGGATATGTTTCTCGATTATGGAGGTGACAAAGAGCATCATAAATGGTTACGTCGATGCAAGCTTTGACACCGATCCGGATGACTCTAAGTCACAAACCGGATACATATTTATATTGAATGGTGGAGCTATCAGTTGGTGTAGTTCTAAGCAAAGAGTCGTGGCAGGATCTACGTGTGAAGCGGAGTACATAGCTGCTTCTGAAGCAGCAAATGAAGGAGTCTGGATGAAGGAGTTCATGTCCGATCTAGGTGTCATACCTAGTGCATCGGGTCCAATGAAAATCTTCTGTGACAATATTGGTGCAATTTCCTTGGAAAAGGAATCCAGATTTCACAAGAGAGCCAAACACATCAAGAGACACTTCAATTCCATCTGCGATCAAGTCAAGGAGGGAGACATAGAGATATGCAAAATACACACGGATCTGAATGTTGCAGACCCGTTGACTAAGCCTCTCTCACGAGCAAAACATGATCAGCACCAAGATTCCATGGGTGTTAGAATCATTACTATGTAATCTATATTATTAACTCTAGTGGAAGCGGGAGACTGAAGGAAATATGCCCTAGAGGCAATAATAAAGTTGTTATTTATATTTCCTTATATCATGATAAATGTTTATTATTCATGCTAGAATTGTATTAACCGGAAACTTAGTACATGTGTGAATACATAAGACAAACAGAGTGTCCCTAGTATGCCTCTACTTGACTAGCTCATTAATCAAATGGTTAAGTTTCCTAGCCATAGACATGTGTTGTCATTTGATGAATGGGATCTCATCATTAGAGAATGATGTGATGGACAAGACCCATCCGTTAGCTTAGCACTATGATTGTTTAGTTTATTGCTATTGCTTTCTTCATGAGTTATACATGTTCCTATGACTATGAGATTATGCAACTCCTGAATACCGTAGGAACAATTAGTGTGCTATCGAACGTCACAAGCTAACTGGGTGATTATAAAGATGCTCTATAGGTGTCTCCGATGGTGTTTGTTGAGTTGGCATAGATCAAGATTAGGATTTGTCACTCAGAGTGTCGGAGAGGTATCTCTGGGCCCTCTTGGTAATCCTCATCACTATAAGCCTAGCAAGCAATCTAACTAATGAGTTAGTTACGGGATGATTCATTACGGAACGAGTAAAGAGACTTTCCGGTGACGAGATTGAACTAGGTATGATGATACCGATGATCGAATCTCGGGCAAGTAACATATCGATGACAAAGGGAACAACATATGTTGTTATGCGGTTTGACCGATAAAGATCTTCGTAGAATATGTAGGAGCCAATACGAGCATCCAGGTTCCGCTATTGGTTATTGACCGAAAATGTGTCTCGGTCATGTCTACATAGTTCTCGAACCCGTATGGTCCGCACGCTTAACGTTCGATGACGATTTGTATTATGAGTTTATGTGATTTGATGACCAAAGGTTGTTCGGAGTCCCGGATGAGATCATGGACATGACGAGGAGTCTTGAAATGGTCGAGACATAAATATCGATATATTGGACCATGTTATTCGGACACCGAAAGTGTTTCGGATAGTTTCGGGTAAAAATGAAGTGCCGGAGGGGTTGCTGGAACCCCTCGGGGGAACTAATGTAGTGACCAGACCTCAGACGTTCAAGTCTCTGTGCTTAAGTGTCATCTCTGGATCGGTATTGCTGACACACATAGTCATGATGTTTGAGAAATGGATGATCGAGACACAGTCTTTCTGAAGAGGTCCCCTTAACCGATAGATAGGCCGGTACACCTACATTCCCCTACATCTACTAGCCCATCATGGAATGGATTCCCACAACTTACTCAACTATGCCAGAGCCCATAATGGCTTGTGGCTGCACACGGAAGTTTCTAGCATGAATAACATTATGATCCCTTTGGGCCTGGGTGGCGAACCATAGGATGATCACACAGGTTCCCCGGGATCTCCTAGGACAAAACTGATATAACCCCAGGTGCCCACAACCAATCCACCTAGATGTGTATTAAAGTAGCCACCTTAAGTTTCCCTTAGTTAATAATAACTCTCACATCTTTCATGAATTCTCTCAAACCAATCCACGTCTACGAGCATAACATAGCAGTATAAGCATAACGAAGTAACACCCAGGGTTTGAATATAAGACAATAGGTTCCTACCTCATCAACTACTTCCCAGTACCCACATGTTATCAACTCCTACTCATGCAATGTTTGGGGTTGAAGCTAATGCATAAAAACTAGGTAATAAAGATATGATCAAAGTGTTACTTGCCTTGCTGACGATCGGAAAACCCTAGAGATTCGTAGTAGAAAGCCTCACACACCGGAAACTCTATCGTGAACAAACAATAGCATACATAAGCACTCAAGCAAAAGATGCACAGGTAAAATGCTACCTCTTGAGCACTTCGTTGGTTTTCCCTTGAAGAGGAAAGGGTGATGTAGTAAAGTAGCGTAAGTATTTGCCTCAGTTTTTGAGAATCAAGGTATCAATCCAGTAGGAGATCACGATCGAGTCCCACGCACCTACACAAACAAATAAGAACCTCGCAACCAACGCGATAAAGGGGCTGTCAATCCCTTCACGGTCACTTACGAGAGTGATATCTGATAGATATGATAAGATAATATTTTTGGTATTTTTATGATAAAGAGAAATAAAGATGCAAAGTAAAATAAACGGCAATAGAAATAGCTAAGTGTCGGAAGATTAATATGATGGAAGATAGACCCGGGGGCCATAGTTTTCACTAGTGGCTTCTCTCAAGAGCATAAGTATTACGGTGGGTAAACGAATTACTATCGAGTAATTGATAGAATTGAGCATAGTTATGAGAATATCTAGGCATGATCATGTATATAGGCATCACGTCCATGACAAGTAGACTGAAACGATTCTACATCCACTACTATTACTCCACACATCAACCGCTATCCAGCATGCATCTAGAGTATTAAGTTCATAAGAATAGAGTAATGCTTTAAGTAAGATGACATGATGTAGAGGGATAAACTCATGCAATATGATATAAACCCCATCTTTTTATCCTCGATGGCAACAATACAATACGTGCCTTGCTGCCCCTGCTGTCACTAGGAAAGGACACCACAAGATTGAACCCAAAGCTAAGCACTTCTCCCATTGCAAGAAAGATCAATCTAGTAGGCCAAACAAAACTGATAATTCGAAGAGACTTGCAAAGATAAACCAATCATACATAAAAGAATTCAGAGGAGATTCAAATATTGTTCATAGATAAACTTGATCATAAACCCACAATTCATCGGATCTCGTCAAACACACCGCAAAAGAAGATTACATTGAATAGATCTCCAAGAAGATCGAGGAGAACTTTGTATTGAGATCCAAAGAGAGAGAGAAGAAGCCATCTAGCTAATAACTGTGGACCTGTAGGTCTGAAGTAAACTACTCACACATCACCAGAGAGGCCATGGAGTTGATGTAGAGGCCCTTCGAGATCAATGCCCCCTCCGGCGGAGCTCCGGAAAAGGCCCCAAGATGGGATCTCTCGGGTACAGAAGGTTGCGGCGGTGGAATTAGGTTTTCGTGGTGCTCCTAGATGTTGGGGGGGGGGTACGTGTATATATATAGGAGGAAGAAGTAGGTCGGTGGAGCAACGAGGGGCCCACGAGGGTGGAGGGCACGCCCAGGGGGGTAGGCGCGCCCCCCTGCCTCGTGGCCTCCTCGATTGTTTCTTGATGCCCACTCCAAGTCTCCTGGATCATGTTTGTTGAGAAAATCGCGTTCCAGAAGGTTTCATTTCGTTTGGATTTCGTTTGATATTCCTTTTCTGCGACACACTGAAATAGGCAAAAAAACAGCAATTTGGGTTGGGCCTCCGGTTAATAGGTTAGTCCCAAAAATGATATAGAAGTGTAAAATAATGCCCATTAACATCCAAAATAGATAATATAATACCATGGAGCAATCAAAAATTATAGATACGTTGGAGACGTATCAAGCATCCCCAAGCTTAATTCCTGCTTGTCCTCGAGTAGGTAAATGATAAAAAAGAATTTTTGATGTGGAATGTTTTCTAACATATTTCTCATTGTAATTTTTCTTTATTGTGGCATGAATGTTCAGATCCGAAAGATTCAAGATAAAAGTTTAATATTGATAGAAAAATAATAATACTTCAAGCATACTAACTAAGCAATCATGTCTTCTCAAAATAACATGGCAAAAGAAAGTTATCCCTACAAAATCATATAGTCTGGCTATGCTCTATCTTCACCACATAAAATAATTAAATCATGCACAACCCCGATGACAAGCCAAGCAATTGTTTCATACTTTTGATGTTCTCAAAAATTTTCAATCTTCACGCAATATATGAGCGTGAGCCATGGATATAGCATTATATGTGGAATAGAATGGTGGTTGTGGAGAAGACAAAAAAAATGAGAAGATAGTCTCACATCAACTAGGCGTATCAACGGGCTATGGAGATGCCCACCAATAGATATCGATGTGAGTGAGTAGGGATTGCCATGCAACGGATGCACTAGAGCTATAAGTATATGAAAGCTCAACAAAAGAAACTAAGTGGGTGTGCATCCAACTCGCTTGCTCATGAAGACCTAGGGCATTTTGAGGAAGCCCATCATTGGAATATACAAGCCAAGTTCTATAATGAAAAATTCCCACTAGTATATGAAAGTGATATCATAGGAGACTCTCTATCATGAAGATCATGGTGCTACTTTGAAGCACAAGTGTTGAAAAAGGATAGTAGCATTGTCCCTTCTCTCTTTTTCTCTCATTATTATTATTATTATTATTATTATTTTTTGGGCCTTCTTTTTTTGGCCTCTTTTCTCTCTTTTTTTCGTCCGGAGTCTCATCCTGACTTGTGGGGGAATCATAGTCTCCATCATCCTTTCCTCACTTGGGACAACGCTCTAATAATGATGATCATCACACTTTATTTACTTACAACTCAAGAATTACAACTCAATACTTAGAACAAAATATGACTCTATGTGAATGCCTCCGGCGGTGTACCGGGATGTGCAATAATGCATGAGTGACATGTATGAAGAATTATGAATGGTGGCTTTGCCACAAATATGATGTCAACTACATGATCATGCAAGCAATATGATAATGATGAAGCGTGTCATAATAACGGAACGGTGGAAAGTTGCATGGAAATATATCTCGGGATGGCTATGGAAATGCAATAATAGGTAGGTATGGTGGTTGTTTTGAGGAAGGTATATGGTGGGTTTATGGTACCAGCGAAAGTTACACGATACTAGAGAGGCTAGCAATGGTGGAAGGGTGAGAGTGCGTATAATCCATGGACTCAAAATTAGTCATAAAGAACTCACATACTTATTGCAAAAATCTATTAGTTATCGAAACAAAGTATTACACACATGCTCCTAGGGGGATAGTGAGGGAGTCCTGGATTAGGGGGTCCTCGGACAGCCGGACTATATACTTTGGCCGGACTATTGGACTATGAAGATACAAGATTGAAGACTTCGTCCCATGTCTGGGTGGGACTCTCCTTTGCGTGGAAGGCAAACTTGGCAATTCGGATATGTAGATCTCCTCCCTTGTAACCGACTCTGTGTAACCCTAGCCCCCTCCGGTGTCTATAAAACCGGAGGGTTTAGTCCGTAGGATGAGAACAATCATAATCATAGGCTAGCTTCTAGGGTTTAGCCTCTGCGATCTCGTGGTAGATCAACTCTTGTAATAGTCATATCATCAAGATCAATAAAGCAGGAAGTAGGGTATTACCTCCATTGAGAGGGCCCGAACCTAGGTAAACATTGTGTCCCCCGCCTCCTGTTACCATCAGCCTTAGATGCACAGTTCGGGACCCCCTACCCGAGATCCGCCCGTTTTGACACCGACATTGGTGCTTTCATTGAGAATTCCACTGTGCCGTCACGATAAAGGCTTGGTGGATCCTTTGATCATCGGTAACGTTGCGATCCAGGGTGAGGTTTTTCTCCCCGGACAGATCTTCGTATTCGGCGGCTTCGTATCGCGGGCCAACTCGCTTGGCCATCTGGAGCAGATCGAGAGCTATGCCCCTGGCCATCAGGTCAGGTTTGGAAGCTTGAACTATACTGCCGACATCTGTGGAGACTGGATCTTCGACGGATTCGAACCCATGTCAGGTGCGCCACACAGTCACGACGAGCATGACTTAGCTCTGCCGTTGGACGGTGTTCGGGAGATCACACTTGTGGCTACTCCGGCCCTCAATCCGGAGCAGATCGTGCCGTCCGAGGATGGGTGGTTGGACCCCGCCATGGAAGCCGCACACTCAGCGGTGATAGAGTCGAATACTGACTTCACCTCCTATGAGACTTGTGTTACCGAACCCTTGGATTCGTCCCCGGCCACAGGCTCCGAACCGCCTGCGTCCGTGCCTATCCAATCTGATCGGGTACCGATCATGGAGTTTACCTCTGCAGATATTTTTCAGCACTCGCCCTTGGGCGATGTGCTAGATTCATTGAGGTCTCTCTCCTTGTCAGGAGACTCTCGGCCGAACTATGTCCGGCTCGAGTGGGAAGCGGACGACGAAGGAATTCGTTCCCCACCCACCACCCACTTAATAGCCACTGTCGACGACTTAACCGACATGCTTGATTTCGACTCCGAAGACATCGACGGTATGGACGACGATGCAGGAGAGAAGCGGGAACCACCGCCCACAGGGCGCTGGACAACCACTTGATCACACGATATATACATGGTGGACACACCCACAGAAAACAACGACGAGGAACAAGAGGATGCAGCGAAGGATAGTCCCACCGAGAAGCAACCAAAGCGACGACGTAGGCGCCGCTCCAAATACCGCCTCAGCAAAAGCAGCGATAACAGTGCAAGAAATAATAATACCCTGGTCGACTCCAAACGGAACGATGACCACACGGACCCAGCGATGGAGCAGGATGAGCCAGCGGACAACGAACATAGTATAGAGCCGCTGTCCGATCAAGACGATGCCGAGGGTAAAGCTCATCAACCTGTCTCCGGAGAGGAGAACAGTCCGGACGAGGATGCACACATCATCCCGGAAAGGCACTTGGAACAAGAGAACCTCCATAGAAGGCTTATCGCCACCGCGAGGAGCCTGAAGAAACAGAAGCAAAGGCTTAAGGCCGCGAAGAATACGCTCAACAGCAGATGGAACAAAGTGCTCGACACTGACAAAAAGTATGGCGACAGTCGCCACACTAAGAGCTATCCAAAGCGCAAGCTACTGCCTGAATTCGACGACGAGGCTTTAGAGCCCACTCAGCCGAAAAATAAAAATGGCTGATCAGCCGGATTGACCACCCCATGGCCGCGACAGGGCGGCTAACGACGTTGCACACAAGTCAGCACACGATTTATGTGAAGACCTGCACAAAAAGGCCGGTATGACCAGGTCCATCTACGGATCTAGGAAGCACGCTCCGGCACAGAATCATGGCCGCCCAAATAACTATACTAACCGTATAACTGCTCGAAATCAAAACCAAACGCTGCAACCGTCCGAAGAATGCCATGACACATCAAAATACAGGGGTGCCGCGCACCCCCTATGCTTCACCGATGAGGTGCTGGACCATGAATTTCCAGAGGGATTCAAACCCATGAACATAGAGGCATACGACGGAACGACAGACCCCGGGGTCTGGATTGAGGACTTTATCCTTCACATCCATATGGCTCGTGGAGATGATCTCCACGCCATCAAATACCTGCCCCTCAAGTTGAAAGGACCAGCTCGGCACTGGTTGAAAAGCCTCCCCGAAAACTCAATTGGAAGCTAGGAAGAGCTTGAGGATGCTTTTAGGGACAATTTTCAAGGGACCTATGTCCGACCTCTGGATGCAGACGATTTAAGTCACATAATTCAATAGCCCAGAGAGTCAGCTCGAAAGCTTTGGAACAAATTTCTCACAAAGAAGAATCAAATTGTCGACTGCCTGGATGCCGAAGCCTTAGCGGCTTTCAAGCACAGTGTCTGGGACGAATGGCTCGCCAGACACCTCGGCCAGGAAAAACCGAGGACAATGACAGCCCTAACAAGCCTTATGACCCGCTTTTGCGCGGGCGAAGACAGTTGGCTAGCCCGTAGTGGCACGAGCAACCTAGGCACATCCGAAGTCAGGGATGGCAACGGGAAACCGCAACACAGTAAAAGCAAGCGTCGAAACAACGAAGACAGCCCAGACAACATGGTGGTAAACACCGGATTCAGGGGCCTCGACCCGGTCAATGGAAAAAGCCATTTAAAGGCAGTAGAGATGGACCATCCAGCCTAAACAAGATTCTAGACAGATTATGCCAGATTCATGGCACCTTCGACAAACCGGCAAACCACACCAACAGAGAATGCTGGGTCTTCAAGCAAGCCGGCAAGCTAAATGCCGAAAACAAGGGGAGGGAGATACCAAGCGAAGACGAGGATGAGCCTCGCCAGCCGAACACTGGGGGACAGAAAAAATTCCCACCAGAGGTTAAAACAGTGAACATGATTTACGCAACTGACATACCAAAGAGGAGGCACCAGCACGCACCCCGAGACATATACGCCGTGGAGCCCGTCACCCCCAAGTTCAACCCTTGGTCGGCCTGCCCGGTCACTTTTGATCGCAGGGATCACCCGGCCAGTATCGGGCATGGAGGATCGACTACCTTGGTGCTCGACCCAATAATTAACGGATACCATCTCACCCGAGTCCTTATGGACGGCGGCAGTAGTCGTAATTTGATATATCAGGACACCGTCCGCAAAATGGGGATAGACCCGACAAGAATCAGCCAAAGCAATACTACCTTTAAAGGAGTAATACCAGGCCCAGAGGCCCGTTGTACGGGCTCTATAGTACTAGAGGTTGTATTCGGTTCTTCCGAAAACTTCCGAAGTGAAGAATTAACCTTCAACATCGCTCCATTTCGAAGGGGCCATCACACACTACTCGGGAGAACAACCTTCGCTCGTTTTAATGCAGTACGACATTACGCTCATCTTAAGCTTAAGATGCCCGGTCCACGTGGCATCATCATAGGTAGTGGAAACACAGAGCATTCCTCACGTAGGGAGGAATATGTGGAGGCTCTAGCAGCCAACCACTGAACGGCCTCTCCAACCAAAAGAAATGATCGGTCGTCAAGACCGCGGACACGGTTAGACGAGTCCGGTGCACCACTAGCTGCAACAGCTCAGATAAACCTGAGATTGGGTCGATGGATATACCCCCATAGGTGGTGCTAGGGGCTTCCGACATGTAAAAAGGGCTACAGTTCGGCCTGACCCTATTTAGATTGAATTTTAATGGTTCATTAAGAATAACCAATTTTTCGCACGAAGACTTTCACCTACATTTTTCTCTTTTACAGATGATCATCGTGCTACACCCTTCCAGAATACGGCACAACGGAGACACAGGCGCAGACGTGCAACAGGGGCCCACTCAAAGGCTTCTTTTTAGATTAAGACCATGTGTAAACCTTTTTTACGGTCTCTTGTTGCTTCACTCCCTCCGAATACTTAACACAACCAAAAGGATGCTGGCGTTATTGACATTTCGTGACGTCAGACTAATGCAAGTACCTGGAAATTAAGGGCTCATAATCAAGGGTGTTTCTCAGCCCAGTATATGATGCAAAGCCCGAACACCTTAGGGAGTGTTCGGCATCGCGAGTTTTGCCTTATATGCATCAGCTCCGAATCATGTCTTTGGTCAATAGTTGGGTTTGCCCGACTCCCGTGTTTTGCTACCTTACGTTCCGCTCTATCGGCTAAGGTGGCACCGGGAGAACTACTGCGATTGTGCCCTCGTTCATCTGGATGAGCACCTCAGTAGAGAAAGCCAAAAACTGACTGTCATGATAAAGCGCGAGACTGGTCAACCACTCGATGACTCAGCGGAATCTTCGCGATTCCTCCGCATTAACGAAGGACCGGTTTTCCGGTCATGTATGTACGCGCACCGTGCTCGGATGAGCGTAGAAGTACCAGGGGCTATATAGTAGCCCCATCGTCAAACTCCTATGGCTAAGTGAAAGTGTTAAAGCTATATAGTCCGATTGCCTTGTTCCCCGCGCTATCACCTCCTTAATGGACTAAGACGTTGGGTCAAGTGTGAACACGTGCTTTTTCGAACACCCCCACATTATATGCGTGGGGGCTGAAGCTGACGACTGCAAACTTTCAGGTTATATACATACATAAACGGCCGCACGGGAGGCATCATAATACTTTCAGGCAAAAGTATAAACACAACCTTTATAATCCAAATAGCATTGTTTTTACAATTGGGATACATGTCACTCGAACATGATACTCTTCGAGCACTGAGCCTCTATTACACGAGCGCCTTCCAGGACTTCTTCAGAATAGTGCTCAGCCGAGACCTGGCCTACAGCCGGATCCCGGGCCGCAATAGCGATGGTCTCCATCTTTGCCCAGTATGTCTTAACACGGGCAAGAGCCATCCGCGCACCCTCTATGCACGCTACCTCTTTACATCGTCGATATGCGGCACAGCACCAAGGAATCGTTGCACTAAATCAAAATAACTATTCGGCCTTGGCCCCTTCGGCCAAAGATGATCCACGACAGACCTCATGGCAAGTCCAAACAACTTATGGAGCTCGGCCCACTCAGCCATTTGTTCATTCAACAGCAGCGGGCGCGTTGGAGCACTGAACTGCGACCAGAACAACCTCTCCACTTCATGATCTTTCTGATCTTTGAAAAACTCAGTCGCATCAGCAGCACTCATTGCCAAGTCCGAATATGCATCTGCAGCACTCCATAATTGATCCAGAGGGGCATATTTTGGATCTCCGAACTTCGACCGCAACAAAAAGGGCTTCCCAGCCGTGATATCTCCGGCTTGACGGAGCTCCTCCTTTGCCGCTCTGATTTCAGAGCGGGTTTCCTTGGCTGCTTCCATGGCTTTCTTCAGGTCAGCCGCTTTCGCTTGGCTTTCCTTTTCAAGAAGCTCATATCGGCCGGCAGCATCTTTCAGCTCAACAGCCATCTTAGCTATTTTATCTTTGCTCTGGCGACGAGCAGTATGTTTGGCTCTTAAGTCTTCTACCGCCTTTAGGGCGGCCGCATCTCCACTGGTCTCCACGGCTCGGGCAAGTTCCGCCCAAAGGGTCTCCACGGCCGCAGCTCCATCTGCAGTCACAACATATTATAGATACTAGCATCATGCTCCTCTTAATATTTGTTGACCACCTAAAAATACATACCCTGTGCCTCATCAAGCCTCTTGAATGTCGGCATCTGCCACGTCAAGTTGCTGCCTCAGTCCGGAAAACTGAGTGGTCCGGCCAGCCACCGGACCCTCAGCCGCCTGCACATGAAAGCAGCGCGATCATTACCTGGGCCAATGATCCTCTGTTTGCCACCTCTGGACAACAACCAGAGTCTCAGGGGCTACTATCTGTATAGAGCACACCTAGCGTGTGCGGTATTGTCAAAAAATTTATATATTACTTTGCGTACCTCAAAGCCTCTTAGCAGGCTCGTAAAAGCCTCATGCAACCCACTTTTGGCGGATGAAATCCTCTCAGCCACCGTACCCATTGAAGTACGATGCGCCTCTGAGATAGCCGCTTGCTCCAAAAGACCCATCAGTGTGTCCAGTTGTGCACCGAACAATCCTAGAATCTTTCTGTTGCTCTCCTTAGGGGCCGAATACTCCGGACTTCGGGTGGCCGAAGGGTCACCTTATGGCCTTGGCGGATCAAGAGAAATCCTCCATGATGACACCTCAGGGTCGTCCGCGCCAGGTGGCGGGGAGGCAGGGGGGGCGTTTCGCTCTCCATCATCTCTGGAAGAAGATCCCGCGAAGAAGAACTCTGTCGAGAAGGGCTATGAGCCGGACTGCAAGATATATGTTGCGGTTATTGTCCTTGGAGATAAAGAAGGATATATTTACCAAAAGTACTCTTGTTCACTTACAGCTCGGTGGAGGGCTGGCCCCCTTGCGGGCACTGTGTGGTAAGGACGCCCTCCGGGGCAGGGCCCCCTGGCGAAGGTTTCTTCTCTCGTTTGGAAATCTTCGTTTCCAAGTCTTCAGAGGCGGTCCTTTTCCTTCCTTGGAGAGAGGGGATTCTGGATTCTTCTCCCCGACTATCCTCCTTCACGGAGACACTAATTCAATCGGTTTGGATGAATAATGTGTGAAGCCTGCTTTCGGCTTCATTATTCCTCCCTTTGTCTTCCCCTAATGGCACTTGATAAGGTGCGCGCTCAAGCATCCTGGCTAGCACATGATCCGGTGAGCCTTCGGGAAGGGGGGCCGAACACCTGATCATCTTCGCCTTTCTTATCCAGTCCTGGCCGAGAGCGATCTTTTCAGAATGATGTTGTGACAAATAAAAAGACAACATGTTCGGCCGCGGAATTACTTACGTGGGTATCTGGAAGGTTGCAGTTGAGACCCGCATCCTCGGTGGTGTCCAGACACTTTATTCATGTTCCAAAGAACAATCCATACATCTCTTCGAGCGTCACACCGAAGAATTGCTGAATAGTTCATGGTCCTTCCGGGTTGAACTCCCACATACGGAGAGATCGACGTTGGCATGGCAGGACCCGACGAACTAGCATAACTTGCATTACCTTGACAAGACTGGCATCCCTCTTGAGGAGATCTCGGATGCGACTTTGCAATGTCAGCACGTCATTAACATGCCCCTAGTCTAGCCCCTTGTTGACCCATGATGCCAGTTGCGGTGGGGGGCCCGAGCAGAAGGCGGGCGGGGGGGGGGGGGGGGGGGGGGGGGGGAGCGGCCCACTTTTTACTTCGGGGAGCTGTGATGTAAAACCACTCCCGCTGCCATAAGTTGGACACCTCCGGGAAGGAGCCCTTAGGCCATGGAGCATCGGCGCTTTTGCTTATTATGGCACCTCCCCATTCTGCGTGTCGCCCGTTGATCGTCTTCAGCTTCACATTGAAGGTCTTGAGCCATAAGCCGAAGTGTGGGTGACGCGGAGGAAGGCCTCGCACACGACGATAAACGACGAGATGTGAAGGATGGAATCTGGAGCTAGATCATGGAAATCGAGCCCGTAATAGAACATAAGCCCTCTTACAAAGGGATCAAGACTAAAGCCTAGCCCTCGGAGAAAGCGGGAAACAAATACGACAATCTCGTTGGGTTCGGGAGTGGGGATGACCCGCCCTTGAGCAGGCAGCCTGTGCGAGATTTCGGCGGCCAGATACCTGGCTTCCCTTAGCTTCTTGATGTCCTCCTCTGTCCATCCACTAACATTGAAGGTTGGATCTGAACATGGTTGAAGGTCCGAAGCGCTTAGCCTAAGCCTTGGGTGTTGGAACTCGAGGTGGGGGAGGGGAAGGATCGGGCGCGAGAAGAAAAGGACAGGCCTTGGCCTCTTTATAAAGAGGGTGAATATCAAGCGTCCGCCGCGTGGCCGTTTGGAACTTGCCTAAAATCGAGGAGTCATACTAACAAATACGATTGGGTTACCCACACCCGTATTGATGGGAATCCTGTGATAAGGGGAACACGATCTCTGCTTTGACAAGACGTGCCAATAAAACTGCCTCGCAACACGTGCAGTGGCAGGCAGGGAAAAACGGTTCGTAATGACCGGGCCATGGCAGGACGTCACGTTATAAAAAGTTGTCAGCAGATTGGATTTGTGGAATAATATACTCTCTACGGTGGTATGTGGAATTTATTTTGCAGAGCCGGACACGATCCTTGTGTTCAAAATCTTCTCTGGAGTATTCGGAGAAGGAACCCGCCTTGCAATGCCGAAGACAATCTGTGCGCCGGACTCATCGTCATTGAAGCCTGGTTCAGGGGCTACTGAGGGAGTCCTGGATTAGGGGGTCCTTGGACAGACGGACTATATACTTTGGCCGGACTGTTGGACTATGAAGATACAAGATTGAAGACTTCGTCCCGTGTCCGGGTGGGACTCTCCTTTGCGTGGAAGGCAAGCTTGGCAATTCGGATATGTAGATCTCCTCCCTTGTAACCGACTCAGTGTAACCCTAGCCCCCTCCGGTGTCTATATAAACCGGAGGGTTTAGTCCATAGGACGAGAACAATCATAATCATAGGCTAGCTTCTAGGGTTTAGCCTCTGCGATCTCGTGGTAGATCAACTCTTGTAATAGTCATATCATCAAGATCAATCAAGCAGGAAGTAGGGTATTACCTCCATCGAGAGGGCCTGAACCTGGGTAAACATTGTGTCCCTCGCCTCCTGTTACCATCGGCCTTAGACGCACAGTTTGGGACCCCCTACCCGAGATCCGCCGGTTTTGACACCGACAGATAGATTGGTAGGAAAAGACCATCGCTCGTCCCCGACCGCCACTCATAAGGAAGCCAATCAATAAATAAATCATGCTCTGACTTCATCACATAATGGTTCACCATACATGTATGCTACGAGAATCACAAACTTCAACACAAGTATTTCTCAACTTCACAACTACTCAACTAGCATGACTCTAATATCACCATCTCCATATCTCTAACAATTATCAAGTATCAAACTTCTCATAGTATTCAATGCACTTCTATGAAAGTTTTTATATTATTCCTAAAAGCAAATTTCCATGTTGTTCTAAAGGACTCTCAAAATAATATAAGTGAAGCATGAGAGATCAATTATTTCTATAAAATAAAACCAGCACCGTGCTCTAAAAGATATAAGTGAAGCACTAGAGCAAAAATTATATAGCTTAAAAGATATAAGTGAAGCACATAGAGTATTCTAATAAATTTCAAATCATGTGAGTCTCTCTCAAAAGGTGTGTACAGAAAGGATGATTGTGGTGAACTAAAAAGCAAAGACTCAAATCATACAAGACGCTCCAAGCAAAACGCATATCATGTGGTGAATAAAAATATAGCTCCAAGTAAAGTTACCAATACACGAAGACGAAAGAGGGGATGCCTTCTGGGGCATCCCCAAGCTTAGGCTTTTTGGTGTCATTGAATTTTACCTTGGGGTGCCATGGGCATCCCCAAGCTTAGGCTCTTTCCACTCCTTGTTCCATAATCCATCAAATCTTTACCCAAAACTTGAAAACTTCACAACACAAAACTCAAAATAGAAAATCTCGTGAGCTCCGTTAGCGAAAGAAAAAAAAACACCACTTCAAGGTACTGTAATGAACTCATTATTTATTTATATTGGTGTTAAACCTACTGTATTCCAACTTCTCTATGGTTTATAAACTCTTTTACTAGCCATAGATTCATCAAAATAAGCAAACAACACACGAAAAACAGAATCTGTCAAAAACAGAACAGTCTGTAGTAATCTATAGGTTTCGACCACTTCTGGAACTCCAAAAATTCTAAAATAAATTGCTGGCCGTGAGGAATTTATATATTAATCATCTTCAAAAATAATTAACTAAATATCACTCTCCAAATAAAAATGGAAGCAATTCTCGTGAGCGCTAAAGTTTCTATTTTTTACAGCAAGATCAAAAAGACTTTCCCCAAGTCTTCCCAACGGTTCTACTTGGCACATACACTAATTAAACACAAAAAACACAACCAAAAAAGAGGCTAGATAAATTATTTATTACTAAACAGGAGCAAAAATCAAGGAATAAAAATAAAATTGGGTTGCCTCCCAACAAGCGCTATCGTTTAACGCCCCTAGCTAGGCATAAATGCGAAGATAGATCTAGGTATTGCCATCTTTGGTAGGCAATCCATAAGTAGCTCTCATAATAGATTAATATGGTAATTTAATTTTCTTTCTAGGTAAGTGTTCCATGCCTTTCCTTAATGGAAATTGGAATCTAATATTCCCTTCCTTCATATCAATAATTGCACCAATCGTTCTAAGGAAAGGTCTACCAAGAATAATAGGACATGAAGGATTGCAATCTATATCAAGAACAATGAAATCTACGGGCACATAGTTCCTATTTGCAACAATAAGAACATCATTAATTCTTCCCATAGGTTTCTTAATAGTGGAACCCGCAAGGTGCAAGTTTAAAGAACAATCATCAAAATCACGGAAACGTAGCAAATCACACAAAGTTTTTGGAATCGTGGAAACTCTAGCACCCAAATCACACAAATCATAGCATTCATGATCTTTAATTTTAATTTTAATAGTAGGTTCCCACTCATCATAAAGTTTTCTAGGGATAGAAACTTCCAACTCAAGTTTTTCTTCATAAGATTGCATCAAAGCATCAATGATATGTTTAGTAAAAGCTTTATTTTGACTATAAGCATGAGGAGAATTTAGCACGGATTGCAACAAGGAAATACAATCTATCAAAGAGCAATTATCATAATTAAATTCCTTGAAATCCAAAATAGTGGGTTCATTGATATCTAAAGTTTTGACCTCTTCAATCCCACTTTTACCAATTTTTGCATCAAGATCTAAAAACTCTGAATTTTTGGAACGTCTTCTAGGTAAAGGTGGCTCATCTTCAGTCCCATCATTATCAAGATTCATATTTCAAAACAAAGATTTAACAGGATACCACATCAATAACTTTTAGATCTTCATCTTTATTTTCATAGAAACTAGAAGAACACGCTTTCACAAAGCAATCTTTCTTAGCACGCATCCTAGCGGTTCTTTCTTTGCACTCATCAATGGAAATTCTCATGGCTTTGAGAGACTCATTGATATCATGCTTAGGTGGAATAGATCTGAGTTTCAAAGAATCAACATGAAGAGAAGTTCTATCAATGTTCCTAGCCAATTCCAAGCAAAGCATTGAAATTCTTTTGCGAATTCATAAACTCCTTAACACTATTCTCAAAATCAGAGGGCAGCTTATTAAAATTTCCATAAGAATTGTTGTAAGAATTACCATAATTATTAGAGGAATTACTAGGAAACGGCCTAGAATTAAAATTACCTCTATACGCATTGTTACCAAAATTATTCCTACTAACAAAATTCACATCCATAGATTCATTATTATTCTCAATCAAAGTAGACAAAGGCATATCATTAGGATCAGTAGGAGCACTCTTATTAGCAAACAATTTCATAAGTTCATCCATCTTTCCACTCAAAACATTAATTTCTTCTATTGCATGCACTTTTTTTCAAGTAGATCTTTTGGTGTGCCATTGAGAATAATTAACCATAATATTGTCTAGGAGTTTAGTAGCTTCTCCTAAAGTGATTTCCATAAAAGTGCCTCCCGCGGCCGAACCTAAAAGATTTCTAGAAGCAAAATTCAGTCCGGCATAAAAAAATTGTATAATCATCCAAAGATTCAAACCATGTGTAGGGCAATTACGTATCATTAATTTCATCCTCTCCCAAGATTGTGCAACATGTTCATGATCAAGTTGCTTAAAATTCATAATATCGTTTCTAAGAGAGATGATCTTAGCGGGAGGAAAATACTTAGAGATAAAAGCATCTTTGCACTTATTCCATGAACCAATACTATTTTTAGGCAAAGACGAAAACCAAGCTTTAGCACGATCTCTAAGGGAAAAAGGAAATAGCTTCAATTTAACAATATCATTGTCCACATCTTTCTTCTTTTGCATATCACACAAATCAACAAAGCTATTTAGATGGGTAGCAGCATCTTCACTAGGAAGGCCAGCGGATTGATCTTTCATGACAAGATTCAACAAAGTAGCATTAATTTCACAAGATTCAGCATCGGTAAGAGGAGCAATAGAAGTGCTAAGAAAATCATTGTTGTTGGTATTGGTAAAGTCACACAATTTAGTATTATCTTGAGCCATCGTGATAAGCAAGCAATCCAACACACAAGCAAACAAGGAACAAGCAAAAAAAGCAAACGGAAAAGAGAGGGCGAATAAAACTGCAAGGGTGAAGTGGGGGAGAGGAAAACGAGAGGCAAATGGCAAATAATGTAATGCGAGGGGTAAGAGTTTGTGATGGGTACTTGGTATGTCTTGACTTGTGCGTAGACTCCCCAGCAACGGCGCCAGAAATGGCTCGTTGTCGGGAGTCAAATCTTGACTTAACTTGGCGCGAATCTCCCCAGCAACGGCGCCAGAAATCCTTCTTGCTACCTCTTGAGCACTGCGTTCGTTTTCCCTTGAAGAGGGAAGGGTGATGCAGTAAACTAGCGTAAGTATTTCCCTCAGTTTTTGAGAACCATGGTATCAATCCAGTAGGAGATCACGATCAAGTCCCACGCACCTACACAAACAAATAAGAACCTTGCAACCAACGCGATAAAGGGGTTGTCAATCTCTTCATGGTCACTTACGAGACTGAGATCTGATAGATATGATAAGATGATATTTTTGGTATTTTTACGATAAAGAGAAATAAAGATGCAAAGTAAAATAAGCGGCAATAGAAATAGCTAAGGGCTCATTTGGTTGATGGGCTTCCCCCCGGGATCCCTACGTTTTTCTAGGGCCCGAAACCCACGTGGAGAAGCTAGCCAGGGAAAACGAGCGCGTCATTTGGACGACCCGTTCAACGGGGTATTCCTGCCCGACCCCTGCTCTTTCCCCGGGAAGAGGTCCCACGCCTGGACACTCACAGAAAATCTTCCCATCGTTTCCCTCGCACGATCTGAACTCGTCTGCCTCTGCTCTCCCTGCCTCCCCGTTGTCGTCCGTCCTATTCCTCTTCCCCTCCCCTGTACCACCAAATGAGCATCAGCAAGGAGGAGATATCCCCCATGGAAGACAGGGAATCATATATGCTCTTGAAATCCCTTGATGGGATTTAGTAACATGGGCGTTCTCCCCCTGATCACCAAACAAAGCCTAAGTGTTGGAAGATTAATATGATGGAAGATAGACCCGGGGGCCATAGGTTTCACTAGTGGCTTCTCTCAAGAGCATAAGTATTATGGTGGGTAAACGAATTACTATCGAGCAATTGATAGAATTGAGCATAGTTATGAGAATATCTAGGCATGATCATGTATATAGGCATCACGTCCGCGAGAAGTACACCAAAACGATTCTACATCTACTACTATTACTCCACACATCGATCGCTATCCAGCATGCATCTAGAGTATTAAGTTCATAAGAACAGAGTAATGCTTTAAGTAAGATGACATGATGTAGAGGGATAAACTCATCCAATATGATATAAACCCCATCTTTTTATCCTCGATAGCAACAATACAGTATGTGCCTTGCTGCCCCTGCTGTCACTGGGAAAGGACACCGCAAGATTGAACCCAAAGCTAAGCACTTCTCCCATTGCAAGAAAGATCAATCTGGTAGGCCAAACCAAACTGATAATTCGAAGAGACTTGCAAAGATAAACCAATCATACATAAAAGAATTCAGAGGAGATTCAAATATTGTTCATAGATAAATTTGATCATAAACCCACAATTCATCGGATCTCAACAAACACACCGCAAAAGAAGATTTCATCGAATAGATCTCCAAGAAGATCGAGGTGAACTTTGTATTGAGATCCAAAGAGAGAGAGAGAGAGAGAGAGAAGAAGCCATCTAGCTAATAACTATGGACCTGTAGGTATGAAGTAAACTACTCACACATCACCGGAGAGGCCATGGACTTGATGTAGAGGCCCTCCGTGATCAATGCCCCCTCCGGCGGAGCTCCGGAAAAGGCCCCAAGATGGGATCTCTCAGGTACAGAAGGTTGCGGCGGTGGAATTAGGTTTTCATGGTACTCCTGGATGTTTGGGGGGGGGGTACGTGGATATATATAGGAGGAAGAAGTAGGCCGGTGGAGCAACGAGGGGCCCATGAGGGTGGAGGGCGCGCCCAGGGGGTAGGCGTGCCCCCTGCCTCGTGGCCTCCTCGATTGTTTCTTGACGCCCACTCCAAGTCTCGTGGATCACATTTGTTGAGAAAATCACATTCCCGAAGGTTTCATTCCATTTGGACTCAGTTTGATATTCCTTTTCTGCGGAACACTGAAATAGGAAAAAAACAGCAATTTGGGTTGGGCCTCCGGTTAATAGGTTAGTCCCAAAAATGATATAAAAGTGTAAAATAAAGCCCATTAACATCCAAAATAGATAATATAATAGCATGGAGCAATCAAAAATTATAGATACGTTGGAGACGTATCATAAAACGCAAAAGAAAAGATCCAAGCTGAAAGTTTAAGTGAAGAGTTTCAATTTGCAAAAAGAATCAATCGAATCGTAGTTACGAAACTCAAACTACGATCAAAAGAAATTCGAATTCAAATCTGCTTGAAACCAAATTTTAAATTTCGAAAATCATGTTCAAGTGGATTATCTGGACAGAGGGGAACAAGACGAAAATTTTGGCGTTGGTTTCACTAAATTTGGATAAACGAGCAAAAAGTAGCGAAGGTTTGAAGATCAGGGACTAATCTGTAAAGAAACTATTCATGGATAGGTCCCTGGCCGAAAATAAACAGGAAAAGAGAAATCTATCAGACGAACGTCTGCTATCAGAAACTAACGAACGAATTCGTTCGCTATTAAAACGAATCGGGTGAACGTTCACTATTTATCCGGAAAAAATAAAAACCGATCTATCCTAACTAAACCGAAACAAAAAAAAACCGAGAAGTAACCGGCGAACCGGGATGGTTTCTACCAGTTAAATGGGGTTCGGCCGGCGGCGATCAACAGCGAGCGGGGCGACGGCGACTAAAGGCGGCGGCGGCGCGGCTGACTCAGGGTCCAAGGGGGCCCGGGGTCGCTATATATATAGAGGGAGTCCCAGCTCCCACAGCTCCGGCGAGACGGAGTCCTGCCGGACTCGGGCACGGAAGGCGGTGGCGGCGCAGGCTCAGCTGGGCCGGCCCAGTTCGGGAGTTGTTTTTTTAATAATTTCACCGAAAAAGAAAAATCCAAAATAAAATTAAATAAAAATCCTAAAATCCCAAAAATATTTTTCACGGTCCTCTACTAATATTTAGGACAACATGAACATTTTTCTTGGCTAAATGCAATTTCTTTTAAATGCAACTTTTCCTAATTTAACCGAATAAAATCTCAAATAAAAATCAAATAAAAAATATATTTTTATTTAAAATTAAATTTCCATTATTTCCTCTGTTTTGAAGAAGTCATATTATCTTCTCTCATTGTTTTATTTATTTCAAAATAATTGGAAAAGTAATTTCAAATAAAAATCACTTTAACCCAACATACCTAATTTGAAAATTCAAAAATGGAATTTTATGAAAACCTCCAACACTCTCAAATGGTCCTTGAGTTGCTTAAGGTCTCTAGGATCGAAATGTCCAAATGAAACCAATTTAAAAATGCAAGAAACATGGATGCATATGATGACCTAATGATTAACATCTGAATTGAAAATTGGGATGTTACAACTAATGGGCCACCACGGGCCTTGTTGGAGAGAGAGGAGGGCAGCCAGGGCAGGCCGCACGGCCCCCCTTGTAGTCTGAACTAGACAAGGGAAGGGGGGCGGTGCCCCCCTTTCCTACTCCCTCTCCCTCTCCTTCCTTCCCCCTCTCTTCCTTGTGGAGGAATCCTACTAGGATTGGTAATCCTAGTAGGACTGCGTCTCCTTGGGCGCGCCCCTAGGGCCGGCCGGCTTCCCCCTCCCTCCTTTATATATGGGGGTAGGGGGCACCCTAGAACACACAAGTTGATCTTTTAGCCGTGTGCGGTGCCCCCCTCCATAGTTACACACCTCGGTCATATCGTTGTAGTGCTTAGGCGAAGCCCTACGTCGGTAACTTCATCATCACCGTCACCACACCGTCGTGTTGACGGAACTCTCCCTCGGCCTCAACTGGATCAAGAGTTCGAGGGAGGTCATTGAGCTGAACATGTGCTGATCGCGGAGGTGCCGTGCGTTCGGTACTTGGATCGGTTGGATCGCGAAGACGTTCGACTACATCAACGCGTTACTAAACGCTCCCGCTTTCGATCTACGAGGGTACGTAGACACACTCCCCCCTCTCGTTGCTATGCATCTCCTAGATAGATCTTGCGTGATCATAGGTAAAAAAATTAAATACTGCGTTCCCCAACACCTATGATATATCTAAGCATGGAAAGTATTGTGAACTCTAAGTCATTTTCGTTGGTGGGATGGATACACCTCCCAAAATGTTTTTATCTCTAAGTTTTTCACTTTGAGCTGTGGCACCTCTACAAATCCCTACTTCCCTCTGTGAAGGGTCTATCTTTTACTTTATGCAATTTTTATTTTGAATTTGAGTCTCCGTCTTATCTTATAAAAGCACCAACTAGGAGGCAATATGATCATAGTTGGGTATTGGACATAGCTAATATGCGAGTGTGTTCTAGTAATGGTTCAATGGTTAAAAATGATGGGCTAGGGATAGCTTATTTTAGCGTTGATATTTTGAAAGACATGGTTGCTTGTTGATATGCTTGAGTATTTGTATTATCATGTCAAAATTAGACTATTGCTTTGAACAATATAAAAGTCCAAATGTCCATGCTATGAAGAAAGAATTATGATATGACATGTTAGGCAGCATCCCACATCAAAACTTCTGTTTTTATCACTTCCCTACTCGAGGACAAGTAGGAGTTAAGCTTGGGGATGCTGATACGTCTCCAACGTATCTATAATTTTTGATTGTTTCATGCTGTTATATTATCAATCTTGGATGTTTTATAATCATTTTATAGTCATTTTATATCATTTTTTGGTACTAACCTATTGACATAGTGCCAAGTGCGAGTTGCTATTTTTTCCATGTTTTTTTACATCGTAGAAAATCAATATCAAACGGAGTCCAAATTCCACGAAAATTTATGAAGAATTTTTATGGGCCAGAAGGAACACAACGGACCCTGGCTGCACCTAGGGGTGCCTCGAGGGAGGCACAACCCACCAGGGCGCGCCAGGAGGCCCAAGCTCACCCTGGTGGGTTGTGCCCACCTCGGGTGCCTCCCGGACCACCTCTTTGCTCTATAAATACCCCAATATTCCAGAAACCCTACGGGAGTCGACAAAATATTGATCCAACCTCCGCAGAATCTAGAACCACCAGATCCAATCTAGACACCATCTCGGATGGGGTTCACCACCTCCATTGGTGCCTCTTCAATGATGCGTGAGTAGTTCTTTGTAGACCTTCGGGTCCGTAGTTAGTAGCTAGATGGATTCATCTCTCTCTCTCTCTCTCTTGATTCTCAATACAGTGGTCTCTTGGAGATCCATATGATGTAACTCTTTTTGCGGCATGTTTGTTGGGATCGATGAACTTTGAGTTTATGATCAGATCTATGTTTTTATATCCATGAAAGTATTTGAGTTTCTTTGATCTCTTTTATGCATGATCTCTTATAGCCTCATATTTCTTCTCTGATATTTCGGTTTTGTTTGGCCAACTTGATCTATTTATCTTGCAATGGGAAGAGGTGCTTTGTAGTGGGTTCGATCTAATGGTGCTTGATCCCAGTGACAGAAAGGAAGCCGACACGTATGTATCATTGCTACTAAGGATAAAACGACGGGGTCTATCTCTATGGTGTGAATTTGGTATTCGTTTGATATTTTGATGAGATGTATGTTGTTTCTCCTCTAGTGGTGTCATGTGAACTTCGACTACTAACACTTCACCATTGTTTAGGCCTAGGGGAAGGCATTGGGAAGTAATAAGTAGATGATGGGTTGCTAGAGTGACAGAAGTTTAAACCCTAGTTTATGCGTTGCTTCGTAAGGGGCTGATTTAGATCCATATGTTTCATGCTATGGTTAGGTTTACCTTAATACTTCTATTGTAGTTGTGGATGCTTGCAATAGGGGTTAATCATAAGTGGTATGCTTTTCCAAGGAAGGACAGTACCCAAGCACCGGTCCACTCACATATCAAATTATCAAAGTACCAAACGCGAAACATATGAGCGTGATGAAAACTAGCTTGACGATAATTCCCATGTGTCCTCGGGAGCGCTTTCCTTTATATAAGAGTTTGTCCAGGCTTATCCTTTGCTACAAAAAGGATTGGGCCATCTTGCTGCACCTTATTTACTTTATTTACTTGTTACCCGTTACAAATTACCTTATCACAAAACTATCTGTTACCGATAATTTCAGTGCTTGCAGAGAATACCTTACTGAAAACTGCTTATCATTTCCTTCTGCTCCTCATTGGGTTCGACACTCTTACTTATCGAAAGGACTATGATAGATCCCCTATACTTGTGGGTCATCAAGACTCTTTTTTGGCGCCGTTGCCGGGGAGTGAAGCGCCTTTGGTAGGTGGAATTTGGTAAGGAAAAATTTATATAGTGTGCTGAAATTTACTGTCACTTGCTACTATGGAACATAATCCTTTGAGGGGCTTGTTCGTGGTATCTTCACCCCGACCAGTAGAGCAAAGAGTTTCTCCTCAACCTACTGAACTTACTGAAAATGTTTACTTTGAAATTCCTTCGGGTATGATAGAGAAACTGCTAGCTAATCCTTTCACAAGTGATGGAACATTACAACCCGATTTGCACCAAGTCTATGTGGATGAAGTTTGTGGATTATTTAAGCTTGCAGGTAGACCCGAGGATGTTATCAAGAATAAGGTCTTCCCTTTATCTTTGAAGGGAAAGTCATTGGCATGGTTTAGGCTATGTGATGATATGGGATCATGGAACTACAACCGATTGAAATTGGAATTTCATCAGAAGTTTTATCCTATGCATCTTGTTCATCGTGATCACAATTATATATATAATTTTTGGCCTCGCAAAGGAGAAAGCATCGCTCAAGCTTGGGGGAGGCTTAAGTCAATGTTATATTCATGCCCCAATCATGAGCTTTCAAGAGAAATTATTATTCAAAATTTTATGCTCGGCTTTCTCTCGATAATCGCTCCATGCTCAATACTTCTTGTACTGGCTCTTTTATGATGAAGACTATTGAATTCAAATGGGATTTATTGGAAAGAATTAAATGCAACTCTGAAGATTGGGATCTTGACGAAGGTAAGGAGTCAGGTATAACACCTAAGTTTGATTGCGTTAAATATTTTATGGATACCGATGCTTTCTGTGAATTTAGCACTAAATATGGACTTGACTCTGAGATAGTAGCTTCTTTCTGCGAATCTTTTGCTACTCATGTTGATCTCCCCAAGGAGAAGTGGTTTAAATATAATCCTCCCATTGAAGTAAAAGTAGTTGAACCTATTAAAGTTGAAGAAAAGATTATCACTTATAATGATTCTGTTGTTCCTACTGCTTATATTGAGAAACCACCTTTCCTTGTTAGAATAAAGCATCATGCTAAAGCTTCAACTGTGGTTCATAAGAGTAATACTAGAACACCTACACCCTTTGAGAAAATTAAAGTTGAACCTAGTGTTGCTATGGTTAAATATCTCTTGGCCGATAATATTGATGGGCATGTTATTTACTTCTGTGATGAAGCTGCTAGAATTGCTAGACCCGATACTAAACATAAACATAGATCTATTGTAGGCATGCCTATTATTTCAGTTAAAATAGGAGATCATTGATATCATGGCTTATGTGATATGGGTGCTAGTGCAAGTGCAATACCTCATTCCTTACACAAAGGAATTATGCATGATATTTCACCTGCTGAGATAGAAGACATTGATGCTACAATTAAGCTTGCCAATAGAGACACTATTTCACCAGTTGGGATTGTTAGAGATGTTGAAGTCTTGTGTTGGAAAGTTAAATATCCTGCTGATTTTCTTGTTCTTGGTTCCCCACAAGATAACTGTTGTCCCATTATATTTGGCAGACCTTTCTTGAATACTGTCAATGCTAAGATAGACTACAATAAGGATATTGTTTCTGTTGGTTTAGGGGATATGTCTCATGAATTTAACGTTGCTAAATTTCATAGACAACCCCATGATAAAGAATTGCATAGTAAGGATGAAATTATTGGTCTTGCTTCTATTTCCGTGCCTCCTAATGATCCTTTAGAACAGTATTTGCTAGACCATGAGAATGATATGTTTATGAATGAAATAAGGGAAATAGATGAAGCATTCTTTAAACAGGGACCTATTTTGAAACACAACTTGCCTGTTGAAATCCTAGGGGGATCCTCCTCCACCCAAGGGTGATCCCGTGTTTTGAGCTTAAACCATTGCCTGATACTCTTAAATATGCTTATCTTGATGAGAAAGAGATATATCCTATTATTATTAGTGCTAACCTTTCAAAGCATGAAGAAAAGAAATTATTGAAAAATCTAAAGAAGCACCGTGCTGATATTTGGATATACTCTTAATGATCTTAAGGGCATTAGTCCCACTCTATGCCAGCACAAAATAAAATTGGAGAAAGACGCAAAACCGGTTGTTGATCACCAATGACGGTTAAATCCTCAGATCAAAGAAGTGGTAAGAAAAGAAATACTAAAGCTTCTGGAGGCAGGTATAATTTATCCCGTTGCTGATAGTCAGTGGGTAAGTCCTGTCCATTGTGTCCCTAAGATGGGAGGTATTACTGTTGTTCCTAATGATAAAGATGAATTGGTCCCACAAAGAATAGTTACAAGTTATAGAATGGTAATTGATTTCCGCAAATTAAATAAAGCTACTAAAAAGGATCATTACCCGTTACCTTTTTATTGATCAAATGCTAGAAAGATTGTCCAAACATACACATTGTTGCTTTCTAGATGGTTATTCTGGTTTCTGTCAAATACCTGTGTCAAAAGAGGATCAATAAAAGAAAACTTTTACTTGCCCTTTCGGTACCTTTGCTTATAGACGTATGGCTGGTTTATGCAATGCACCTGCTACCTTTCAAAGATGTATGACTGCTATATTCTCTGACTTTTGTGAAAAGATTGTTGAGGTTTTCATGGATGATTTCTCCGTATATGGAACTTCTTTTGATGATTGCTTAAGCAACCTTGATTGAGTTTTGTAGAGATGTGAAGAAACTAATCTTGTATTTAATTGGGAGAAGTGCCACTTTATGGTTAATGAATGTATTGTCTTGGGGCATAAAATTTCTGAAAGAGGTATTGAAGTTGATAAAGCTAAAGTTGATGCTATTGAAAAGATGTCGTGTCCTAAGGACATTAAAGGTATAAGAAGTTTCCTTGGTCATGCCGGTTTTTATAGGAGGTTCATTAAGGACTTCTCTAAAATTTCTAGGCCTCTAACTAATCTCTTACAAAAAGATGTTCCATTTGTCTTTGATGATGATTGTGTAGAAGCATTTGAAATACTTAAGAAAGCTTTGATTTCTGCACCTATTGTTCAGCCTCCTGATTGGAATTTGCCATTTGAAATTATGTGTGATGCTAGTGATTATGCTGTAGGGGCTGTTCTATGGCAAAGAGTTGATAAGAAATTAAATGTTATCCAATATGCTAGTAAAACTCTAGACAGTGCTCAAAGAAATTATGCTACTACTGAAAAGGAGTTTTTAGCAGTTGTATTTGCATGTGATAAGTTCAGACCTTATATTGTCGATTCTAAAGTAAGTGTTCACATTGATCATGTTGTATTAAATATCTTATGGAAAAGAAAGATGCTAAACCTAGACTTATTAGATGGGTTCTCTTGCTACAAGAATTTGATTTGCATATTATTGATAGAAAGGGAGCTGAGAACCCCGTTGCAGACAACTTGTCTAGGTTAGAGAATGTTCTTGATGACCCACTACCTATTGATGATAGCTTTCCTGATGAACAATTAGTGTCGGGTCAAGGGTTCTGACAAACCCTTGAGGTTCGAACACTGGGGTGCACGCGAAGGTTTTCTCCCCATCGATCCACGCGTTAGCTCTCTAAGATCTCGCAGATGAACTCAACGAACTCACAACACAGAAAGACACAAGATTTATACTGGTTCGGGCCACCGTTGTGGTGTAATACCCTACTCCAGTGTGGTGGTGGTGGATTGCCTCTTGGGCTGATGAACAATTACAAGGGGAAGAACAGCCTCCTGAGGTTGAGGTGTTCTTGTGCTTGGTGGACTTGTGATCAGGTCGATCCTCACTTGTCTCTCGTCCCCTTGTGCTCTCTTCCTCTCTCTTTTTTCTCCTTCTCTTCACTGTGGTTGTTAGTTCTACTTATATAAGCCCTGGTCCTCTCCCCAAATATTGAGCGGGAAGGGAGCAACAACGGCCAATTTGAAAGGGGACATCTAGTACAAGTTATCCTGACAAAAGGTGGTCTTCGCCTGCCAAAGGCTCTGGTGGTGACGCCGTATTGGGCTCCATGGTGACCTCCGTCCTACTGTCCTTCTGGTCTTGGTCTTGTTGCACCAATATGGAAACCTTTGCCTGATGCCTCGGTACTCCGCGCCTGCGTTTGCCCCCTTGGCACCAAAGAGGAAACAAGGACACTGCGCGTGCTGGCGCCCACCTGGCGCCCGCCTGGCCTCGATCGTCATGGCTCACGTCACGAGGACCTCGCGAGGTTTTCCCTGCTTTGATCTCTCCGCCCCTCGCGAACCTGCCTGGCGAGGCCGCTCCTGAGGGGTCTTGCATCGTCCGCCTCGCCAGGCTTGGCCCCTCACGAAGGTCTTCAATGACTTGTTGATGAAGATGGGCCATATAGACCTGCCAGTCCAGCCACGCCGTGGGCCGCAGGCAGGCAAGTCTGGGGACCCCTATTCCAAAGACGCGGAGAGTAGCCCCCGGGCCCAAGGCGCGCTCGGGCTTGGCTTCGAGGCGAAGATAGAGGGTCAAGCGCGGAGCACCGCGGGCCCCCAAAGCCTATGGCCTCGGTTGACGCGTGGCGGTTGATTGGACGTGGGCGTCTCCGCTTCCCCACGCTGCCTCGGCAACTGCCCGACTTGACAAGTCCCTGCGACATGCAAGGGAAGCCATCATTACCTGTGATCATGGGGGTGCTGGTTGGCCTTCTCCTGCTATAAATGGGGAGGGGGCAGTGCCCCCGTCGCTCATCTCTTCCCTTTCCGCTCGCTTCTTCTTCCTCTGCTTCGCCATAGACTCCAATGGCGCCGTCGAAGAGGTTCTCCGCCGCGGAGAAAGGAACGGCCCCTCGCGAAGGGCCCGGCTCTTCGGCGCCTAAACGGGGACGTGGTCGCCCCCGTAAGCACACCTCGACTCCCGCCGTAGCCCCTGCTCCCGGGGTGGCGCCGCTGCGCGTGGCGGGGGTCGATCCAGTCGTGGTAGCCCCGTCGATGAGGAGAGACGTGCCGTGGTCGCATGGCCTCCCCAGCCACGCTTCCACTCGGCAGAGGTGATGCCAGAGTTCGTAGTCTGGTCGGTGGATCCGGCCGGCAACCGGCTCAGCTTTTGCACTTCTTCGTCAATCAGTTGCTGGCCCCTGGTCTAGGCGGGCTCTGGCTGCAGGCGGACAATTGCTGCACCAGGGCCTCCTGGGTCGCGTTTGAAGTCTCTGCCGCGGGCAATATAGCTCTGGCTCGTGGTTGGTAGACGTTCGCTCGCACGCGCGGCCTGGGCAAGTGGTGCACCCTCCACTTCAGGTATGACGGTGATGCGACCCTCTACGTGAGGGCGTTTGGGGAAGATGGTCGCCGCGCCGGGTGCTGCCCCGAGACGAACACGGCGAGGAGGTGGTCGGTCTCGGCGATGGCCGCGATGAGGGTGAGCCCACCGGCCGCGCCTCATCCAGCTACAGTGGCTCTTCTCTTGGCGAAAGCTCCAGCAGCGGCGGCTACGACCAGCCGCCGCGCCCGCTTCAAAGGTGGTAGCGGGTCGTCTCATCGCCGCGCCTCCGTGAAGCGCGAGGAGGGGTCCGGCTAAGCTCGGGACGTCGCCGAAGGCCTGCCCCCGTGGTTCTTTGCAACGCCGCTTTTGCTTCGTTCCTCTTTTCTTTCTTGCATCAAAATGAAACCAGTATGGGCCCGGAGGGGCATGTGTCGAACTGTGATTCCTTAGTTATTACGCTATGCCTGTTATTTCTATGCTGTGTCGTTATTTCGTGCGGAGATATCTTAGCTTGGCGCGTTCGGGGCCGCCTCTTCTTCGCGAGGCACTTTTCTCCTCGTGCCCGTCTTGGCTTAGTGGTTTCTCAGGAACTGCAAAAAAAACTTGTTAGGAAGCTCGGTAGGAGACTTATCGTTCACCCAAGCCTTGACCCAGCGCTTCATATCGCGGTGCCCGGGGGGCACGGATTAGGAGAGATGTGTCGGTGGAGGGCTCGAACAAGGGTGCCTCGCGAGAAGGCAGACCGAAGGCAGAGAGAAGGACCAACTCAGGAAGAAGAAACCCTCACAAAGGCACCGGGCTAGCCCCTTCGCGAGGTATGCGAGAGAGAGAGAGCACAAGAGAACTAAATTCAGAAAAGGCAGCAAAAGACGGCAAAACCAAATCAGCAAGGGACGCCAGAAGCAAACTTCAATTAAGAGAAGGCGAGCCAACTACGGAAAACAAATGAAAAGCCGCGTCCGGCACCTAGTTTAGTCTTCAACATCTTCTCACCAGCGCGGAGCTAAGTGCTGCCACTAGGCGTGGGAGGGAGCCCCCGAGGCCCGAGGGCGGCTCTCCGGAGACTCTGGGGCGTGTACAGCCCCACTCATTATTACGTGAGAGTGTCACGGGCGGCGATTCTTCACAAGAACTGGGCCTTCTTCACAGGAAATGGGCCTTTCTTCACACGCACCGCACCTTGCTTCACAGGCACTGGGCCTTGCTTCACAGGCACTGGGCCTTGCTTCATGGGTAGAATTTTTGGAGGTGCTGGATGTTCCAGGCGTTCTGGACGGGCACCCCGTCCTGTGTCTCCAGGCGCGCGGCGCCAGGCCTGGAGATATGGACGACCCTGAACGGGCCCTCCCACATGGGTGAGAGCTTGTGCAACCCTTCCCTAGAGAGGACCCGCCTCAGGACGAGGTTGCCTACCTTGAGCGTCCTAGAGCGGACGTTGCGGCAGTGGTGCCACCGCAGCGCCTGCTGGTACCTTTGCCGCCCTCAGTGCTGCTTCGCGGTGTCATTCCTCCCCCAGTACGAGGTCCATCCCCCGCGTGGCATCCTGCTGCGTTTCATCAAACGCCAGGACCCGTGCAAAGCGATGCTTGACCCCGTGAGGAAGGACCACTTCGGCTCCGTAGACAAGGAAGAATGGGGTCTCGCCCGTTGGCTTCATGGCGGTGGTGCGGATGGACCACATCACAGACTAGAGCTCATCGTGCCAGCCCTTGCCGCATGCCTCGAGCTTCTTCTTGAGGTCCTGGTCTTGAGGCCTCTCAGGACCTCCGCTTTGGCGCGTTTAGCCTGGCCATTGCTCCCGGGGTGCGCCACCGAAGCGTAGCAGATCTGCGTTCCAAGGTTAGCACAATATATTTTGAAGAGGTTACTGGTGAACCGCGAGCCGTTGTCGGTGATGATGCGGTTGGGGACCCCGAAACGGCTCACGAGGCCCCTGATGAATTTAACAGCGAAACTGGCTGGGATGGTGCGGACGGCTTCCACTTCCGCCCACTTGGTGAACTTATCAATGGCGACGTAGAGGTAGCGGTAGCCCCCTGGCGCTCGAGGGATTGGGCCCAAGATATCCAGCCCCCAGACCGCAAACGACCACGTGAGCGGTATAGTCTGGCGGCCCTGAGCGGGCTGATGGATCTGCTTGGCGTGGAACTGGCAAGCTTCGCAGGACCTCACCAGCTCAGCTGCGCCGTTGAGCGTCGTGGGCCAGTAGAATCCATTGCGGAACACCTTGCCGACAAGAGTCCATGACGACGAGTGGTGTCTGCAGTCCCCGCCGTGTATGTCAATCAACAACTCCTTCCCCTAGTCCCTGGAAATGCAACGCAACGAAACATCATTTGGCCGCTTCCTGTACAACTCGCTGTCCTGGATGCAGTACGTCGTGGCTTGCTAGGCTACGCACTCTGCGTCCTCCTCCTTCTCTGGTAGCGCCCCATGCATCAGATACTCTTTGAATTCCTTGGTCCAACATCCCTCCTGAGGCTCGAGCGTCAAGAGCAAGCGAGCCCCTGAAGTTGGGCCACAAGCTGGGGCTCCTGTGGCTGGCGGTTGTGGGAGCTCCTCCCAAGGCCGTGTCATGCTTAAAAGTGGTGGCGTTGCTGACGGCTTGAAGAGCCGCTCCTCGAAGCCGCCAGGCTCTTGGGGCTGCCGCTTGGATGCCCTCCTGGCGATGTTGTCGGCTTCATTGTTGGTGCCACGGGGCACATGCTGCACCTACATGCCTAGGAACTGCTTTTCCATCTTATGCACTTCCGCGAGGTACGCCTCCATGTGCTTATCCTTTGGCTCGTACACTTTGTTGGAGAAGTTGACGAGGAGCTGTGAGTCGCCCCTAACAGTGAGGCGCTTCACCCCTAGAGCTATTGCGGCCTTCAGGCCAGCTATCAGGCCTTCGTATTCCGCGATGTTGTTGGAGACCTTCTCGCCCTGCTGAAAGCAGAGCTGCACAGCGTAATAGAGATTGTCTTGTGTGGGTGAGATGAGCACTGCTCCAGCCCCCGTGCCCTGGTGCGCGAAGGCACCGTCGAAATACATGACCCATCCGTCTGGCGCCTCACTTCCTAGCAAGGTGGACCGGTCCTCGCCTGCTTCCAGTGCCGGGGCATCCGTCCATTCCGCCACGAAGTCAGCAAGTGCGTCTCCTTTGATGATCCTGGTGATGCTGAACTCCAACTGGAATGCATGTAGCTCGATGTTCCACTCGGCGACCCTTCCAATAGAGTTGGGGCTCCTGAGCACCCTCTCCAACGGGTAGGCTGAGACAACCTTGGGGTGGCTCTGGAAGTAGTGCCGTAGCTTGCGCGACGCCACCAGGAGCGCGAGCAGGAGCTTCTGAGGCATGGGGTAATATGCCCTTGCGTCCCGTAGCACCGTGCTGACGAAGTACACCGAGTGCTCGACGAGGACCGGCGTGTTGGTGAGGCTCGCATCTTGTGCAAGTTGGGGTGCCTTATGAGGTGGTGGGACCTCCGGCGCCTGGTCTCTTGCGGGGGTCCCTACGGTGTCATCCGGCCGAGCTTGGTCTTCTGTTGCTGCTGCTACGGCTCTTGCTGCGCCTTCCTGATCTTGTGTCATCTCAGCCGGTGACGTAGCTTGGCGCGGCGCACTCTTGGCCTGGTGCTCCTCCCGAACCGCGACTAGCGCAGCGCTGGCGGAGTATGGGGTGGCCGCAAGATAGAGCACCAGGGGCTCGAGAGGCCGTGGCGCCACCAATACCGGTGGGCTGGTCAGGTATCTCTTGAGGTCTTGGAAGGCCCGGTCGGCCTCCAGAGTCCACTCGAACGAGCCCTTCTTCTTCATCATCTTGAAAAAGGGTAAGGCGCGCTGTCCCAGCTTAGAGATGAAGCGCCCTAATGCGGTCACCCAACCAGCCAGCTTCTGCATTTCCTTGAGGGTCTGCGGAGGGCTCATGCCTTCAATGGCCTTGATCTTCTTTGGGCTCGCCTCGATCCCTCTATGCGACACGAGGAACCCCAGCAGCTTGCCGGAAGGAACACCGAACACACATTTCTCCGGGTTAAGCCGCAGGTTCACCTGGCGCATGCTCTCGAAGGTATCCTCCAGGTCTTGGATCAAGGTTCTTGCCTCCCGAGATTTCACCACAATGTCATCGACGTAGGCCTCCGTGTTCCTCCCGAGCTGTCACCCTAAAGCGATGTGGATCAGCCGCTGAAAGGTCACTCCTGTGTTGCGCAGTCTGAAGGGCATACAGGTGTAGCAGTAGACCCCACATGGGGTCAGGAAGGCTGCCTTCTCTACATCTTCCACCGCCATCTTGATTTGGTGATACCCTGAGAACGCATCCAGGAAGCACAGTAGGTCGCACTCAGCGATGGAGTTGACGATCTGGTCGATGCGCGGGAGAGGGAACGGATCCTGAGGGCACGCCTTGTTGAGGTTGGTGAAGTTAACACACATTCGCTCCTTCCCGCCTTTCTTCGGCACCACGACTGGGTTCGCAAGACATTCGGGGTACCTGACCTCACGAACGGCGCCCGCCGCCTCCAACTTGCGGGTCTCTTGGACGATGAAGGCCTGCTTCTCCGTGGACTGCCGCCTTGCTCGCTGCTTCACAGGGCGCGCATTGGGGCACACCCTCAGGTGGTGCTGAATCACCTCCCTCGGGACCCCCACCAGTTGATTGGGCTCCCATGCGAATATGTCCTTGTTCACGCACAAGAACTTCACCAATGCTTCCTCTTGGTTGGGGTTAAGGCCGACACCTATGGTGAAGGTGGCTCCTGAGGAGCCGTCCTCGTCGGCATGGCCTCCTTGGCCTCGGTGTTACCGGTGCCGATGGGCTGCGCCGTCGCAGCAGTCCCGAAGGCAAGTTTGAGCGCCGTCACGGCCTCCTTAGTGTCCCCTTTGATGGTGAGGGCATCCTTGCTCCCTGGCATTTTGACGAGATTGTAGGCTAGATGAGTCGCCGCCATGAGCTGGGCCAGGGCTGGGTACCCGAGGATGGCGTTGTACGGGAGGCCGATACGGGCAATGTCGAAGTCGACCAGCTTGGTGCGGTAGTTGTCGCGTGTGTCAAAGGTGACGGGAAGGCGGATCTACCCCAGGGAGCGGACACTGCCACCACCAACTCCTGAGAAAGGCTTGTTGAGGCTGAGTTGTTCGAGCGGCACGTGAAGTAGGCTGAAGGCCTCCATGGAGATCAAGTTGAGGCCTGCGCCACCGTCGATGAGGGTCTTAGTGATGTCCATGTTGCAGATGGTGGGCGTGCAGAGCATGGGAAGCATGCCCAAGCCGGCGATGGTGACGGGGTGGTCTTCTGAGGTGAAGGTGAGGTCGGCCTCGGGCGCGGCCCAGCCCGGCGGAGCCCCCGAGCACGTGGAAGCGGCGCCGATCTGGCGAAGGAACGACTTGATGTGGCGCTCTGAAGGCGACACTTGTGAGCCGCCTAGCAGGGCCGCGACCGCGTGGTACACCGGTGCAGCGTAGCGCGCAGTGAAGAGGCCGCGGAGCTCCTCCCAAGACGCCACCGTGGATGCGGGAAGGTTGAGCAGCCAGGCGCACGGCTCGCCGGCGAGGGCCATGGGAAACCAGTTGGCCATGACCTTGTCGTCTCCCCCGGCTTCGAGGACGACCCCCTCATACGCCAGAAGGAAAGCTGATGGGTCTGCCATGCCGTCGTAGCACGGCGGCATCCCCGGCTTGAACTTGGGCGGCCACTGAGCCCCCTAGCCCCGTCGTCAACACTAGCCGTCGGAGTCGGCGGCAGGGTGCCTGCCATGCGGGTGGAGCGCGGTGTCGACGGAGTGCAGATCGACAAAAGAGAAGCTACGGCGCACCCCTACCTGGCGCGCCCAATGTCGGATCACGGGTTCCGACAAACCCTTGAGGTTTGAACACTGGGGTGCGCGCGAAGGTTTTCTCCCTATCGATCCATGCCTTAGCTCTCTAAGATCTCGTAATGAACTCAATGAACTCACAACACAGAAAGACACAAGATTTATACTGGTTCAGGCCACCGTTGTGATGTAGTACCCTACTCCAGTGTGGTGGTGGTGGATTGCCTCTTGGGCTGATGAAGAACAATTACAAGGGGGAGAACAACCTCCTGAGGTTGAGGTGTTCTTGTGCTTGGTGGACTTGTGATCAGGTCGATCCTCACTTGTCTCTCGTCCCCTTGTTCTCTCTTCCTCTCTCTTTTTATCCTTCTCTTCACTGTGGTGGTTAGTTCTACTTATATAGCCCCTGGTCCTCTCCCCAAATATTGAGCGGGAAGGGAGCCAACAACGGCCAATTCGAAAGGGGACAACTAGTACAAGTTATCCTGACAAAAGGTGGTCTTCGCCTGCCAAAGGCTCTGGTGGTGACGCCGTCTTGGGCTCCATGGTGACCTCCGTCCTGCCGTCCTTCTGGTCTTGGTCTTGTTGCACTAATATGGAAACCTTTGCCTGATGCCTCGGTACACCGCGCCTGCGCTTGCCCCCTTGGCACCAAAGAGGAAACAATGACACTGCGGGCGCTGGCTCTTGTCTGGCGCCCACCTGGCCTTGATCGTCATGGCTCACGTCATGAGGACCTCGCGAGGTTTGCCCTTCCTTGATCTCTCCGCACCTCGTGAGCCTTCCTGGCGAGGCCGCTCCTGAGGAGGTCTTGCGTCATCCGCCTCGCGAAGGTCTTGAATGCCTTGTCGATGAAGATGGGCCGTATAGACCTGCCAGCCCAGCCACGTCGTGGGCCGCAGGCAGGAAAGTCTGGGGACCCCCATTCCCAGGACACCGACAATTAGCTATCATAAATGCCTCTCGTACTGCTCCATGGTATGCTGATTATGCTAATTACAATGTTGCTAAATTTATACCACCTAGTTTCACATACCAGCAAAAGAAAAAGTTCTTCTATGATTTAAGAAACTACTTTTGGGATGACCCACACCTTTATAAAGAAGGAGTAGATGGTGTCATTAGACATTGTGTACCTGAGCATGAATAGGAACACATCCTACGCAAGTGTCACTCCAAGGCTTATGGAGGACACCACGCTGGAGATAGAACTACACATAAGGTATTGCAATCCGGTTTTTATTGGCCTACTCTCTTCAGGGATGCTCGTAAGTTTGTTTTGTCTTGTGATGAATGTCAAAGAATAGGTATATTAGTAGACGTCAAGAAATGCCTATGAATTATTCACTTGTTGTTGAACCATTTGATGTTTCGGGTTTTGATTATATGGGACCTTTTCCTTCCTCTAATGGGTATACACATATTTTAGTTGCTGTTGATTACGTTACTAAGTGGGTAGAAGCTATTCCAACTAGTAGTGCGGATCATAACACCTCTATTAAGATGCTTAAAGAAGTTATTTTTCCGAGGTTTGGAGTCCCTAGATATTTAATGACTGATGGTGGTTCACATTTTATTCATGGTGCTTTTCGTAAAATGCTTGCCAAGTATGATGTTAATCATAGAATTGCATCTCCTTATCATCCACAATCTAGCGGTCAAGTAGAACTGAATAATAGAGAGCTTGAGTTAATTTTGCAAAAGACTGTTAATAGATCTAGAAAGAATTGGCCCAACAAACTTTATGATGCATTATGGGCTTATAGAACTGCATACAAAAATCCTATGGGTATGTCTCCATATAAGATGGTTTATGGAAAATCATGTCACTTACCTCTCGAACTAGAACATAAGGCATATTGGGCCACTAAAGAGCTCAATTATGATTTCAAACTTGCCGGTGAGAAGAGGTTATTTGACATTAGCTCACTTGATGAATGGAGAACCCAGGCTTATGAGAATTCCAAAATGTTAAAGAAAAAGTTAAAAGATGGCATGACAAAAGGATATAAAAGCGTGAGTTTAATGCAGGTGATGTATTATTATACAACTCTCGTTTAAGATTTTTTTGCAGGAAAACTCATCTCTAAATGGGAAGGTCCTTACGTCATCAAGGAGGTCTATCATTCCGGTGCCATAAAAATCAACAACTTCGAAGGCACTAATCCGAGGGTAGTGAACGGTTAAAGAATCAAATATTATATCTCAGGTAATCCTATAAATGTTGAAACTATTATTGAAACCATAACTACGGAGGAATACATAAGGGACACTTTCCAGAACGTTTCAGACTCCAAAAAGGAATAGGTATGAGGTACGGTAAGTAAACCGACTCCAAAACAGTTCTAATTGCAATTTTCTCCGTTTTGGAATATTTGAGAAAATAGGAAAATAAGAAGCAGTCCGGGAAGGACACGAGGCCTCCACGAGGGTGGAGGGCGCGCCCCCTGCCTCGTGGGCACCTCGTGTGCTCCCCGGACTCTGTTTTCTTGCACGATACTTATTTTGGTCAGTAAAAATTCATTATATAATCTCCCGAAGGTTTTGACCACCGTACCTCGCAAATATCTCCTGTTTTTGGTTTCGAGCTGTTTTATGCCAGGGTTGTCAAGGCTAGGCATCATGTCGTATCCCTCCTCCTCCAACAATGTGGGCAACGATGCTTGGCTAATGAAGATAGAGATGAAAAGAGAAGAGCTCAGAGAGATCAACAAGGATGATGGGATCAAGAAGGCCATAGGGATCAAGTTCCGGCAGTAGTAGACGAAGACATCCTTAACCTCATCACAATCTCTTTACCCCAACGGAGATTGAAGATTTCAAGATGATTGAGTTAGCTCGCATTCAAAACAAGTACCTCACAAGTGAAAATATTTTGTTGAAGGAGCATATCATCACACTCAAGGGCATTATCCGCAAATTGGAGGATCTCCTACGCTCGATGTGTGACTATCCATCATCACCAACACCTTCTTCACCAACAAGGAAGGAGATATAAACACATGGGTATGGGCACTCCCCTTGGCAACTACCAAGCTTGGGGGAGTGCCCCGGTATTTTATCACCATCACACTTTTATCTTTACCATTTTTCTTAGTTCGATCCTTTTGGTAATATCTTGATCTAGTAGAATAAAGTCTTAGTATGATCTAGTTTCGAGTTTTTCTTTATGATCCTTATATGTAATCGAGTCCGTGAGCTATATATAATAAAGATTAGTGTTGAGTCAAGGGCTTGATTATCTTTCTATGATCTTGAGGGAATAAAATAAAAGAGAAAGAATAAAAAGAAATAAATGGATCATATGGATCTTATGGAGAGTAATGACTTCACATATAAAGAGTATGATGAATAAAAGTTTTTGAGAGTTGCCCACATACAAAAATGATTGTGAGCACTATCTTGGAGATCTTTTATGATTGTGAGCACTCATTAAAATATTGTCATGGATCATCTTGGAGAGGTTTTCACATATAAATACACTATCTTGGAGATCTTTTATGATTGTGAGCACTCATTAAAATATGACATGGTAAAGAGTTGATGTTGGACAAGGAAGACAACATGGGTTATGTTTTCTTACATCTGAAATAAATTACATTGTCATGGATCATCCAACATGTTGAGCTTGCCTTTCCCTCTCATGCTAGCCAAATTCTTTGCACCAAGTAGAGATACTACTTGTGCTTCCAAATATCCTTAAACTTAGTTTTGCCATGAGAGTCCACCATATCTACCTATGGATTGAGTAAGATCCTTCAAGTAAGTTGTCATCATTGCAAGTAATAAAAATTGCTCTCTAAATATGTATGATTTATTAGTGCGGAGAAAATAAGCTTTATACGATCTTGTGATGTGGAAGAAATAAAAGCGACGGACTGCATAATAAAGGTCCATATCACAAGTGGAAATATAAAGTGACGTTCTTTTGCATTAAGACTTCGTGCATCTAACCATGAAAGCACATGACAACATCTGCTTCCCTCCGCGAAGGGCCTATCTTTTATTCTTGTCTTATACTACATACAAGAGTCATGGTGATCTTCACCTTTCCTTTTTACATTTTATCCTTTGGCAAGCACTATGTGTTGGAAAGATCCTAATATATATGGCTAATTGGATGTGAGTTTTCATGAACTATTATTGTTGACATTACCCTTGAGGTAAAAGGTTGGGAGGCAAAACTATAAGCCCCTATCTTTCTCTGTGTTCGACTAAAATTTCATAACCATAAATACCGCATGAGTGTTAGCAATTGTGAAAGACTAAATGATGGTTGAGTATGTGGACTTGCTAAAAAGCTCTTATTGACTATTTCCGATGTTATGATAAATTGCAATTGCTTCAATGACGGAGATTATAGTTTGTTAGTTTTCAATGAAGTTTATAATTCGTACTTGAAACTGTGAATGAATTGTTACTTTAGCATAAGAAATCATATGATAATATTTATATATCTTGCCGATCTAAGAATGATCATGATGCCCTCATGTCCGTATTTTATTTTTATCGACACCTCTATATCTAAACATGTGGACATATTTATCGATATCGGGTTTCGCTTGAGGACAAGCGAGGTCTAAGCTTGGGGGAGTTGATACGTACATTTTGCATCATGCTTTTATATCGATATTTATTGCATTATGGGATGTCATTGCACATTATGTCACAATACGTATGCCTATTCTCTCTTATTTTACAAGGTTTACATCAAGAGGGAGAATGCCGGCAGCTGGAATTCTGGTCTGGAAAAGGAGCAAATATTAGAGACCTATTCTGCACAACTCCAAAAGTCCTGAAACTTCACGGGAGCAAGTTTCAGAATATATAAAAAATATTGGGCGAAAGAAGTACCAGAGGGGGCCACCCACCATCCACGAGGGTGGGGGCATGCCCAAGGTCCATGAGGGTGGCGGGCACGCCCCCTGCCTCGTGGGCCCGCTACTCTGTTTCCCATCTTTGGCTACATGGAGTCTTTCGTGGGGGAAAAATCATAATCTAGCTCACAGGACGAAACTCCGCCGCCACGAGGCGGAACCTTGGCGGAACCAATCTAGGGCTCCGGCGGAGCTGTTCTACCGGGGAAACTTCCCTCTGGGAGGGGGAAATCATCACCTTCGTCATCACCGTCGATCCTCTCATCGGGAGGGGGTCAATCTCCATCAACATCTTCACCAGGACCATCTCATCTCAAATCCTAGTTCATCTCTTGTATCCAATATTTGTCCCAAAGCCTCAGATTGGTACCTGTGGGTTGCTAGTAATGTTGATTACTCCTTGTAGTTGATGCTAGTTGGTTTATTCGGTGGAAGATCATATGTTCAGATCCTTCATGAATATAAATACCCCTCTGATTATGAACATGAATATGATTTGTGAGTAGTTACGTTTTTTCCCGAGGACATGGGAGAAGTCTTGCTATAAGTAGTCATGTGAATTTGGTATTCGTTCAATATTTTGATGAGATGTATGTTGTCTCTCCTCTAGTGGTGTCATGTGAACGTCGACTACATGACACTTCACCATTTTTTGGGCCTAGGGGAAGGCATTGGTAAGTAATAAGTAGATGATGGGTTGCTAGAGTGACAGAAGCTTAAACCCTAGTTTACGCGTTGCTTCGTAAGGGGCTGATTTGGATCCATATATTTCATGCTATGGTTAGGTTTACCTTAATACTTATGTTGTAGTTGCGGATGCTTGCAATAGGGGTTAATCATAGGTGGGATGCTTGTCCAAGGAAGGAAAGTACCCAAGCACCGATCCACTCACATATCAAATTATCAAAGTACCAAACGCGAATCATATGAGCGTGATGAAAACTAGCTTGACGATAATTCCCATGTGTCCTCAGGAGCGCTTTCCTTTATATAAGAGTTTGTCCAGGCTTGTCCTTTGCGACAATAAGGATTGGGCCATCTTGCTACACCTTATTTACTTCATTTACTTGTTACCCGTTGCAAATCACCTTATCACAAAACTATCTGTTATCGATAATTTCAGTGCTTGCAGAGAATACCTTACTGAAAACTGCTTATCATTTCCTTCTGCTCCTCGTTGGGTTCGACACTCTTACATATCGAAACGACTATGATAGATCCCCTATACTTGTGGGTCATCAAGGGGCTCCTGCCCCTCCGCTGCCATGGAGGCCATGGACCAGAGGGGGAACTCTCCTCCCATCTAGGGGGGAGGCCAAGGAAGAAGAAGAAGGAGGAGGGGGGCTCTCTCCCCCTCGCTTCCGGTGGCGCCGGAGTGCCGCCGAGGCAACGACCGGGACGACGATCTACATCAACAATCTTTCTATCGTCAACACCAACTTTCTCCCCCTCTATGCAGCGGTGTAACACCCCTTCTCCCCGCTATAATCTCTACTTAAACATGGTGCTCAACTCAACATATTACTTCCCAATGATCTATGGTTATCCTATGATGTCTGAGAAGATCCGTTTTGTCCTATGTGTTAATCATGATCTTGGTTGGTATGATTGTACATTTTATTTATGGTGTTGTCCTATGGTGCCCTCCATTCTTGCGAAAACGCGAGGGGCCCCCGCTGGTCAAGCAAACGTCAAGTGTGCGTAGAGTTGTATAGGTGGTCAATAGAACTTGAGGGAATATTTGTTCTGCCTTTAGCTCCTCGTTGGGTTCGACACTCTTATGTATCGAAGAAGGCTACAAACGATCCCCTATACTTGTGGGTTATCAAGACCTTTTTCTGGCACCGTTGCCGGGGAGGAATAGCATGGGGTGAATATTCTCGTGTGTGCTTGTTTGCTTTATCACTAAGTAGTTTTTATTTTCTGTTCTAAGTTGTTCTCTATCTTTAGTTACGGATATGGAACACGAAACACCAAAAAAATAGTGGTACTTGCTACTCATGGATATGGGTAACCTCCTAAAACCCTCGATGCTCGTTATGCAAAAGATATTATGCACTACTTTGATAATCATGAGAAAACCCCATTCAACTATATAATGGGAGTAACGTTGGATCAACGTGAATACTTTAGGGATTATCGCTTGACACAAAAAGGGAAACTTTTATGGGATCAAATTCATATGTTGCATTGGTATGCTTGGACTTTATGCCAGAGATATGATTATACTTGTTGCTCAAGGATGAATGCTCCACATTTTTTACTGGAACGTCAAACGGTCCTGAAACTTTTTGTACTCTCTTTCTATACAAAATGTTTATTTTTTCCTAATTTTTCAGAACTTTTTGAGTTACAGAAGTATGGTGGATGTTCAAATCTTTACAGGCTGTCCTGTTTTCACAAATTGTTGTTATAGCTTCATTATTTGCGTATGTTTGAATTCTTGTTGAAGCCTCCTTGACTTGGGGCCATAGAATTGTGATAGCATACAATGGGTAATGTTTGTTTATAATTATACAATAATGTTATAGCAATACATGATGGGATTTCATTGCCATATTGCCCCGCCACTAAAAGTTCGGTTAAGTTTTGTGTGGATGAAGTGTTCAAAGATCGAGGAGGTCTCGGTGTGAGGAGAAGGAGGAGAGGCAAGATCTCAAGCTTGGGGATGCCCAAGGCACCCCAAGTAAATATTCACAGAGACTCAAGCGTCTAAGCTTGGGGATGCCCCGAAGGCATCCCATCTTTCTTCAACAAGTATCAGTATGTTTTCAGATTCGTTTTGTTCACGTGATATGTGCAAACCTTGGAGTGTCTTTTGCATTTCGTTTTCACTTCTCTTTTATGCACCATGCTGGTATGAGATAGTTCATGGTTGATTTATAGAATGCTCATTGCACTTCACTTATATCTTTTGAGTATGGCTTTATAGAATGCTTCATGTGCTTCACTTATATCATTTGAAGTTTGGATTGCCTGTTTCTCTTCACATAGAAAACCGTTATTTGAAGAATGCTCTTTTGCTTCACTTATATTTGTTAGACCATGATTTTTTGTAGAAACTATTAAACTCTCTTGCTTCACTTATATCTATTTAGAGAGTCAACGGCAATTGGTCAATTGCATGGTTAGTCATAAAATCCTACACAAAACTTATGGATCGCTGAATATGATATGTTTGATTCCTTGCAATAGTTTTGCGATATAGATATGGAATATGTGGGAGGCACTAGTAAATGGTTGTGTTTAGTAAGAATATTGGTGTTAAGGTTTGTGATTCCCGAAGCATGCACGTATAGTTTCTATTTATGCTATGAAGTTTGAGCATGATTTATTATTGATTGTGTTCCTTATGAATGGCGTTCGGGGACGAGCGATGGTCTTTTCCTACCAATCTATCCCCCTTGGGGCATGCGTAGTAGTACTTTGCTTCGAGGGCTAATGAACTTTTGCAATAAGTATATGAGTTCTTTATGACTAATGCGAGTCCATGGATTTGATACGTCTCCAACATATCTACTTTTTCTCATGCTTTTCCTCTTGTTTTGGACTCTAATTTGCATGATTTGAATGAAACTAACCCCGGACTGACGCTATTTTCAGCAGAACTACCATGGTGTTGTTTTTGTGCAGAAATGAAAGTTCTTGGAATGGAACGAAACTTTGTGAGGATTTTTTATATCAATAATAAGAATTACTGGAGCCAAGACCCACCAAAGAGGGCCCCTGGGTGGGCACAACCCACCAGAGCGCGCCCCCTCTCCTGGCGCGCCCAGGTGGGTTGTACCCACCTGGTGGCCCCGCTGACGACCCCCCTGATACTATAAATTCACATATTTCCAGAAAAAATTAGGAAGAAAGAATTATCACGATCCACGAGACGGAGCTGCCGCCAAGCCCTGTTCTTCCTCGGGGGGGGGGGGGGGGGGGGGGGCAGATCTGGAGTCCGTTTGGGGCTCCGGAGAGGGGGATCTTCGTTCTTCGTCATCACCAACCCTTCTACATCGCCAACTCCGTGATGCTCCCCACCGGGAGTGAGTAATTTCGTAGGCTCGCTGGTCGGTGAGGAGTTGGATGAGATTCATCATGTAATCGAGTTAGTGTTGTTAGGGCTTGATCCCTAGTATCCACTATGTTCTTAGATTGATGTTGCTATGACTTTGCTATGCTTAATGCTTGTCACTTTTGGCCTGGGTGCCATGATTTCAGATCTGAACCATTTATGAATTCATCATTATATCCATGTTTTAGATCCGATCTTCCAAGTTATAGTCACCTACTACGGTTATGATCCGACAACCCCTGAGTGAAAACAACCGGGCCCACTCTCGGTGATGACCGTAGTTTGAGGAGTTCATGTATTCATGATGTGTTAATGCTTTGTTCCAGTTCTCTATTAAAAGAAGGCCTTAATATCCCTTAGTTTCCAATATGGACCCCGCTGCCATGGGAGGGTAGGACAAAAGATGTCATGCAAGTTCTTTTAATAAAGCACGTATGACTATTTATGGAACACATGCCCACATTATATCGATGAACTGGAGCTAGTGCCGTATCACCCTACATTATAACTGTCACATGATGAATATCGTCCAACAAGTCACCGATCCAATGCCTACGAATTTATCCTTATTGATCTTGCTGTGTTACTATTGCTATCATCATTGTTACACTTGCTACAAATTACTGCTATCACTATAACTGTTACCGTTGTTGTTGTTGTCACAATTATCAAAACTATCAAAGTACTTTGCTGCTGATCACTTTGTTGTAGATAATTACTCTCCAGGTGTGGTTGAATTGAAAACTCAGCTGCTAATACCTTAATATTCTTTGGCTCCCCTTGTGTCGAATCTATAAATTTGGGTTGAATACTCTACCCTCGAAAACTGTTGTGATCCCCTATACTTGTGGGTTATCAAGACCTTTTTCTGGCGTCGTTGCTGGGGAGCATAGCTATATATGTTGAGTCACTTGGGATTATTATCGTATTATCACTATGAAGAATCTGAAGGATCCGAAGGCTAAGATATTTCCCTCAGGGACGAGGGGAGGTAAGGAACTGCCATCGAGTTCTACTTTAGATTCACCTTCTGTTATGAATAAACTTGCAACACCACCACATGCTACCAATTCTAATATGTTGCTAGTTATTGATGATGCTTATGATGATGCTAGTACCTTGCTTGATAATGATGATGTGCCACTTGGTGAATTTCTTGATAAACAAATTGCTAGAGTTATACAACATGATGTTGTTGAAATTGATGATGAGCTTGAAACTGAAACTCCTGAAACACCTGCTAGAACTAGACTTCCTAGATATGAATTGCATAAGGTACCGGAAGGTTATGTTATGAGTGAAGAAGCAACTAGAGATATTCTTGCTTGTAATGATAGAGATGATCTAGAGAAATTATTACACAAGTATAAAGAAAAATCTCTGAATGCTAGAATTAAGTGTGATCCTAAGTTTGCAACTTCACCTATCTTTGTTGATGATAAGGATTATGAGTTCTCTGTCGACCTAGAGTTAATTACTTTGGTTGAATCTGATCCTTTCCATGGTTATGAAACTGAAACTGTTGTGGCACATCTTACTAAGTCGAATGATATAGCCACCCTTTTTACTCATGATGAGAAAACTCGCCACTACTTTATTCTCAAATTATTTCCTTTCTCATTAAAGGGTGATGCTAAATCTTGGTACAATACTCTTTCTCCTGGCTGTGTGTGTAGTCCCCAGGATATGATTTATTACTTCTGTGAAAAATATTTTCCTGCTCATAAGAAACAAGCTGCCTTACAGGAAATATTTAACTTTGCTCAAACTAAAGAAGAGAGTCTCCCACATGCTTGGGGGAGGCTTTGCCAGTTACTAAATGCTTTGCCTGATCAGCCACTTAAGAAAAATGAAATACTTGATATCTTCTATAATGGACTAACCGATGCTTCTAGGGACTTCCTAGATAGTTGTGATGGTTGTGTTTTCAGGGAACAAACTATTGCTCAAGCTGAATAATTATTGAATAACATATTGAAAAATTATGATGATTGGACTATTCCTGAACTACCACCTAAACCCACTCCGAAGAAGAGGGGTATATTATATCCCAGTCCCAAAGATATGCAAGAGGCAAACAAATATATGAAGGAAAAAGGTATTAAAGCTGAGGATGTTAAAAATTTACCACCAGTTAAAGAAATACATGGGCTTAATACACCACCAATGCCTAAGGTGGTAGAGGTAAATTCTCTTATGAAGTTCAATGATAATGAGAATCCTCACAATATGCATCCTAGTCAATGCCTTTATGATTTTGAAAACTACATTAGGAAATGATAACCCACAAGTATAGGGGATCGCAACAGCTTTCGATGGTAGAGTATTCAACCCAAATTTATTGATTCGACACAAGGGGAGCCAAAGAATATTCTCAAGTATTAGCAGCTGAGTTGTCAATTCAACCACACCTGGAAACTTAGTATCTGCAGCAAAGTGTTTAGTAGCAAAGTAATATGATAGTAGTGGCAATGATAATAAAAGGAAATGATAGCAAAAGTAATGGTTTTGGTATTTTGTAGTGATGATAGCAATAGCAACGGAAAAGTAAATAAGCGAAGAACAATATATGGAAAGCTCGTAGGTAATGGATCGGTGATGGAGAATTATGCCGGATGCAGTTCATCATGTAACAGTCATAACCTAGGGTGACACAGAACTAGCTCTAGTTCATCAATGTAATGTAGGCATGTATTCCGAAGATAGTCATACATGCTTATGGAAAAGAACTTGCATGACATCTTTTGTCCTACCCTCCCGTGGCAGCGGGGTCCTATTGGAAACTAAGGGATATTAAGGCCTCCTTTTAATAGAGAATCGGAACAAAGCATTAGCACGTAGTGAATACATGAACTCCTCAAACTATGGTCATCACCGGAAGTGGTCCCGATTATTGTCACTTCGGGGTTGCCGGATCATAACACATAGTAGGTGACTATAGACTTGCAAGATAGGATCAAGAACTCACATATATTCATGAAAATATAATAGGTTCAGATCTGAAATCATGGCACTCGGGCCCTAGTGACAAGCATTAAGCATAGCAAAGTCATAGCAACATCAATCTCAGAACATAATGGATACTAGGGATCAAACCCTAATAAAACTAACTCGATTACATGATAAATCTCATCCAGCCCATCACCGTCCAGCAAGCCTACGATGGAATTACTCACGCACGGTGGTGAGCATCATGAAATTGGTGATGGAGGATGGTTGATGATGACGACGGCGACGAATCCCCCTCTCCGAAGCCCCGAACGGACTCCAGATCAGCCCTCCCGAGAGGTTTTAGGGCTTGGCGGCGGCTCCGTATCGTAAAACGCGATGATTTCTTCTCTCTGATTTTTTCTCTCCGAAAGCAAATATATAGAGTTCGAGTTGGCGTCGGAGGGTTTCCAGGGGCCCACGAGGTAGGGGGCACGCCCTAGGGGGGCGCGCCCTAGGGGGGCACCCCCACCCTCGTGAGAAGGGTGTGGGCCCCCTGGTCTTCATCTTTGGCAAGGATTTTTTTATTGTTTTTTCTAAGATTATCCATGAAGTTTTAGGTCATTCCGAGAATATTTGTTTTCTGCACATAAAACAACACCATGGTAATTCTGCTGAAAACAGCGTCTGTCCGGGTTAGTTCCATTCAAATCATACAAGTTAGAGTCCAAAACAATGGCAAAAGTGTTCGGAAAAGTAGATACGACAGAGACGTATCAACTCCCCCAAGCTTAAACCCTTGCTTGTCCTCAAGCAATTCAGTTGACAAACTGAAAGAAAGAAAAACTTTTACAAACTCTGTTTGCTCTTGTTGTTGTAACTATGTCAAGCCAGCATTCAAGTTTTCAGCATAGATCATAACTAACCACATTTGCAATAATTCTCAGGTCTCATAATTACTCGTATCAACAGCATAATCAACTAGCAAGCCATAATAATAAATCTCGGATGACAACACTTTCTCAAAACAATCCTAATATGATATAACAAGATGGTATCTCGCTAGCCCTTCCTGAGATGCAAAACATAAATGCAGAGCACCTTTAAAGATCAAGGACTGACTAGACATTGTAATTCATGGTAAAAGAGATCCAATCATAGTCATACCCAATATAAATTAACAGTAATGAATGCAAATGACGGCTGTGCTCTCCAGCTAGTGCTTTTTAATAAGAGGGTGATGACTCAACATAAAAGTAAATGGATAGGCCCTTCGCAGAGGGAAGCAGGGATTTGTAGAGGTGCCAGAGCTTGGTTTTGCAATAGAGATAAATTTTATTTTGAGCGGTATACTTTCATTGTCAACGTAACAACTAAGATATAGCGATATCTTCCATGCTAAACACATTATAGGCGGTTCCCAAACAGAATGGTAAAGTTTATACTCCCCCTCCACCAACAAGCATCAATCCATGGCTTGCTCGAAACAACGAGTGCCTCCAACATACATCAGGTCCTAGGGGGAGTTTTATTTGCAATTAATTTTGATTTAGTTTGCATAAAGCATGGGACTGGGCATCCCGGTGACCAGCCATTTTCTCGTGAGTGAGGAGCGAAGTCCACCCCTCTTGAGAATAACCCATATAACATGGAAGATAAGGACAACCTTGGTTGATACATGAGCTATTCGAGCATACAAAACGGAATGTTTATTTGAAGGTTTAGAGTTTGGCACATACAAATTTACTTGGAACGGCAGGTAGATACCGCATATAGGAAGGTATGGTGGACTCATCTGGAATAACTTTGGGGTTTAAGGGATTGGATGCACAAGCAGTATTCCCGCTTAGTACAAGTGAAGGCTAGCAAAAGACTGGGAAGCGACCAACTAGAGAGCGACAACAGCCATGTACATGCAGTAAAATTGATAAACATTGGATGCAAGCGTGAGTAGGATATAATCTACCATGAACATAAATATCGTGAAGGCTATGTTGATTTTGTTTCAACTACATGCGTGAACATGTGCCAAGTCAAGTCACTTAAATCATTCAAAAGAGGATACCACCCCATCATACCACATCATAACCATCTCAATAGCATGTTGGCACACAAGGTAAACCATTATAACTCATAGCTAATCAAGCATGGAACAAGCAACTATGATCTCTAATTGTCATTGCAAACATGTTTATTCATAATAAGCTAAATCAAGAACGAGGGACTCATCATATTTACAAAAACAAAAGAGGTCGAGTTCATACTAGCTTTTCTCATCCCAGTTAGCCCATCATATATCATCATAATTGCCTTTCACTTGCATGACCGAACGGTGTGAATAATAATAAGAGTGCACGTGCATTGGACTAAGCTGGAATCTGTGAGCATTCAATAAACAGGAGAAGACAAGGCAATACGGCTCTTGGTTAAATCAACAATAATGCATATAAGAGCCACTTCAACAATTTAATTATGGTCTTCTCCTACTGACCCCCAAAGAAAAGAAAAGAAATAAAACTATTTACACAGGAAAGCTCCCAAGAAGCAAAAGAAGAACGGGAAATATTTTTGAGTTGTCTTTCTAATTACTACTACTTCAGCAGAAAAATAAACTACTACTAATTTTTTGGTTTTTTTTCTTAAGGTTTAGCAAACACACAAGAAGAAAGCAGGAAAAAGAAAATAAACTAGCATGGATATTACAGTGAAAGAGTATGAGCACCGACATCTAGCAATGAGTGTGTGTGAACATAAATGTAATGTTGGTGAGAAATACATACTCCCCCAAGCTTAGGCTTTTGGCCTAAGTTGGTCTATGGTCACGGCTGGCCTAGCGGATATCCATAATAATAGTTTTTGGGGTCGTACTGTGATGAGGAAGAATAGTTGGGTTCATACTGATGTGTAGCGGTTATCGCCTGCTGAGCTGCAGCGTGGAGTCGAGCTACCTCCGCTCTCCTCTCGTACTCTTCTGCCTCCTCTCTGGTAATAACATATCTTCCTTTTGTCTGTGAATCAAAGAAGGCAGGAGCAGGGAGAGTAATACGGAAAACACGTCGTTTATCAAAAATTAAACGATATAAGAGAGGTGATTCAGACCTCTCGACAAACTGGTGCGAGGCCATAGAGTCATAATCTAAATATGCAGGAGGTAACTCCATATCACCCTCACGAATGTCTATCTCAAGAAAATGAGCTAAGCGGGTTGCATAAATTCCTCCAAAGAAATCTCCATTATGTGTATTATGATGCAACCTACGAGCTACAATGGCTCCTGTATGATAAGATTGGTCTCCTAACACAGCACTCCTAAGAATGCTAAGATCAGAGACACACATGTGACATGCTTCATCCTTAGCATTTATGCATCTACCGATGAAGAGAGCAAAATAATGTATAGCAGGAAAGTGAATGCTCCCTATGGTAGCCTGCGTTATATCTCTAGATTCCCCCACAGTTATACTAGCAAGAAAGTTTCTAAATTCAGATTTAGGTGGATCCCTAACACTACCCCATGATGGAAGTTTGCAAGTAGAAGTAAAATCCTCTAAGTCCATGGTATAAGATTTGTCATAAAGATCAAACATGACTGAAGGAGAATTACGCGAAGATGAATACTCAAAACTCCTCACAAATGAACTTCTGAGATCATGATACTCGGGGCATTTGTTAGCCTCAAAATCCTCAAGACCGGCATTGCGCAAATATGCTTTGAATTCTTCTTTAATTCCCGCACGGTCCATAAAATTTTCTGACGACCATTCGCAAGGCCGTACTGGAGCGTCTCCTTGTGGATCCTCGTCAGCATCGTGCATAGCAATCCTGGGTCCTTGCTTCTTAGAGGAACCACCTTGGAACATCTTCCTAAGCATATTGTTTTTCTCTGAAAAATTCTGAAATTTTTAGTAACTTCAAGCAAAAGTGAACCAACTTTAATAAAACTGATAGCAACTACTCCTACAAGTGCCTAGAGCCTATATCAAGCATTAGAACTACTTAGAAACATATAAATTTGACATGCAAGCTCAAGAACATGGTCACCTATGCAGCACAAATTTGCAAAGAATAAAGCACTAGAACAAAAACTAATTGGACCAATGGAGGAGTCACATACCAAGGAACAATCTCCCCAAGTAGTTTTGCGAGAGGTGCTTTGAGCAAGGAGATCGAAAATCACAGCAAAAGTGGCTGGAACTCGTGCTTGAGTTGGTTTTTCGGGTTTGTGTGAGATAGAGGAAGAAGATGGGTGCTGGGATAAGTGGAGGAGGGCCAACATGGGCCCACAAGGCAGGGGGTGCGCCCTATGGGGGGGCGCCCACCACCCTTGTGGCCAGGTGGCAGCTCCTCCCGCGGTAATTTTTGCACAGTAAATCCTCAGATATTCCCGAAAAAATCATATTAAATTGGCATGTCATTCTGAGGACTCTTATTTTCGGGATATTTTTATGTTGCACGGATAAGTCAGGAAATAGATAGAAAAATACTGTTTTTACTTTATTTAATATAAATAATAGAAAATAAAAGTGGGGTACAGAAGTTTGTGCTTCTAGTTTCATCCATCTCATGCTCATCAAAAAGAATCCACTAACAAGGTTGATCAAGTCTTGTTAACAAACTCATTCCGATAATCATGAAACCGGGGAAATTTCGAATAACACTAAGTTACCTCAATGGGGATATGCACATCCCCAATAATAAGAATATCATATTTCTTCTTAACAGTAGGAAGAGGAAATTCAAAACCTCCAAATATAATCGATGGAATTTTTCCAATAGAGTTGATACTATGAACTTGAGGTTGTTTCCTCGGAAAGTGTACCGTATGCTCATTACCATTAACATGAAAAGTGGCATTGCCTTTGTTGCAATCAATAACAGCCCCTGCAGTATTAAGAAAAGGCCTTCCAAGAATAATAGACATACTATCATCCTCGGGCACTTCCTCACAAATACCGACAGGTATATCAGTTGATTTATCAGCCATTTGCAAAGATATTTCAGTTGGTGTCAACTTATTGAAGTCAAGTCTATGATATAAAGAGAGAGGCATAACACTAACACCGGCTCCAAGATCACATAAAGCAGTTTTAATATAATTTCTTTTAATGGAGCAAGGTATAGTAGGTACTCCGGGGTCTCCAAGTTTCTTTGGCATTCCACCCTTAAAAATATAATTAGCAAGCATGGTGGAAATCTCAGCTTCCGGTATCTTTCTTTTATTAGTAATGATATCCTTCATATATTTAGCATAAGGATTTGTTTTGAGAACATTAGTTAATCGTATACACAAAAAGATAGGCCTAATCATTTCAGCAAAGCGCTCAAAATCCTCATCATCCTTTTTCTTGGATGGTTTCGGAGGAAAAGGCATGGGTTTCTAAACCCAAGGTTCCCTTTCTTTACCATGTTTCCTAGAAACAAAGTCTCTTTTATCATAACATTGATTCTTTGATTGTGGGTTATCAAGATCAACAGCAGGTTCAATTTCTACATCATTATCATTACTAGGTTGTGCATCATCATGAACAACATCATTAATATTTTTACTAGGTTCATGTTCATTACCAGATTGTGTTTCAGCATCAGACATAGAAATATCATTTGGATTATTAGGTGGTTCAGCAACAGGTTCACTAGAAGTTTGCATAGTTCTATCATTTTTCTTCTTCTTCTTTTTAGAAGAACTAGGAACATCAATATTATTTCTTTGAGAATCTTGCTCGATTCTCTTAGGGTGGCCTTCAGGATACAAAGGTTCCTGAGTCATTCTACCAGTTCTAGTAGCCACTCTAACAGCATAATCATTTTTCTTATTGTTCATTTCATCAAGCACTTCTTTTTGAGCCTTAAGTACTTGTTCTACTTGAGTGGTAACCATAGAAGCATGTTTGCTAACAAGTTTAAGTTCACCTTTAATATTAGCCATATAATCACCCAAGCGTCTAATCATATAAGCATTTTCTTTTAATTGTCTACCAAAATAAGCATTGATGTCGTCTTGCTTAAACATAAAGTTATCAAACTCATCCAAGCACTGACTAGCAATTTTAGTAGGAGGGACTTCAGCTTTATCATATCTATAGAGAGAATTTACCTTTACTACCTGTGTCGGGATATCAGGATCAGGAGGTTCTTCAGTAAATAATGAATTGAGATCATATGTTTCTTCAACAGGCGGTATAGTAAGACCATGTATTTCTTCAATAGGAGGTAAATTCTTAACGTCTTCAGCTTTAATACCTTTTTCTTTCATAGATTTCTTTGCCTCTTGCATATCTTCGGGACTAAGAAATAGAATACCTCTCTTCTTCAGAGTTGGTTTAAGAATAGGCTCAGTAATTGGAGCAGGAGTTGGCTCAGGAGCTGGCTCAGGAGGTGCCCAATTATTTTTATTTGTCAACATATTATTCAATAGAATTTCAGCTTCATCCGGTGTTCTTTCCCTGAAAAGAGAACCAGCACAATTATCCAGGTAATATCTGGAAGCATCGGTTAGTCCATTATAAAAGATATCAAGTATTTCAGGTTTCTTAAGAGGATGATCAGGAAAAGCATTAAGTAGCTTGAGAAGCCTCCCCCAAGCTTGTGGGAGACTCTCTTCTTTAATTTGCACAAAGTTGTATATTTCCCTCAAAGCAGCTTGTTTCTTATGAGCAGGGAAATATTTAGCAGAGAAGTAATATAGCATATCCTGGGGACTACGCACACAACCAGGATCAAGAGAATTAAACCATATCTTAGCATCACCCTTTAATGAGAACGGAAATATTTTGAGTATATAAAAGTAACGCGATCTCTCATCATTAGTGAACAGGGCAGCTATATCATTTAACTTAGTAAGATGTGCCACAACAGTTTTAGATTCATAGCCATAAAACGGATCAGATTCAACCAAAGTAATTATATCAGGATCAACAGAGAATTCATAATCCTTATCAGGAACACATATAGGTGAAGTAGAAAAAGCAGGGTCAGGCCTCATTTTTATCTCTAAGTGATTCTTTGTTCCATTTAACTAATAACCTCTTAAGCTCATATCTATCTTTGCAAGCTAAAATAGCGGCAGAAGATTCCATATCAAAAAGATAGCCCTCAGGGATAACAGGCATATTTTCATCATCACTATCATCATCGTATTCAGATTCAATAGTTTATTTTTCTCTAGCCCTAGCAATTTGTTCATCAAGAAATTCACTAAGGAGCACAGTAGTATCAGGCATAGAAGCAGTTTCATCATAAGTATCATGCATAGCAGAAGTGGCATCATCAATAACATGCAACATATCAGAACGAATAGCAGAAGCAGGTGTAGGTGTCGCTAGCTTACTCATAACAGAAGGTGAATCAAGTGCAAAGCTAGATGGCAGTTCCTTACCTTCCCTCGTAGTTGAGGGATAGATCTTGGTTTTTGGATCTCTCAAGTTCTTCATAATTATAAGCAGATATAAATCCCAAGTGACTCAAAGAATAGAGCTATGCTCCCCGGCAACGGTGCCAGAAATTTGTCTTGATAACCCACAAGTATAGGGGATCGCAACAGCTTTCGAGGGTAGAGTATTCAACCCAAATTTATTGATTCGACACAAGGGGAGTCAAAGAATATTCTCAAGTATTAGCAGCTGAGTTGTCAATTCAACCACACCTGGAAACATAGTATCTGCAGCAAAGTGTTTAGTAGCAAAGTAATATTATAGTGGTGGTAGCAGCAACAAAAGTAAATACAACAAAATTAATGTTTTTGGTATTTTGTAGTGATTGTAACAGTAGCAGCGGGAAAGTAAATAAGCGAGAACCAGTATATGGAAAACCCGTAGGCACCGGATCAGCGATGGATAATTATGCCGGATGCGGTTCATCATGTAACAGTCATAACATAGGGTGACACAAAACTAGCTCCAATTCATCAATGTAATGTACGCATGTATTCCGTATATAGTCATACGTGCTTATGGAAAAGAACTTGCATGACATCTTTTGTCCTACCCTCCCGTGGCAGCGGGTCCTATTGGAAACTAAGGGATATTAAGGCCTCCTTTTAATAGAGAACCGGAACAAAGCATTAGCACATAGTGAATACATGAACTCCTCAAACTATGGTCATCACCGGGAGTGATCCCGATTATTGTCACTTCGGGGTTGCCGGATCATAACACATAGTAGGTGACTATAGACTTGCAAGATAGGATCAAGAACTCACATATATTCATGAAAACATAATAGGTTCAGATCTGAAATCATGGCACTTGGGCCCTAGTGACAAGCATTAAGCATAGCAAAGTCATAGCAACATCAATCTAGAACATAATGGATACTAGGGATCAAACCCTAACAAAACTAACTCGATTACATGATAAATCTCATCTAACCCATCACCGTCCAGCAAGCCTACGATGGAATTACTCACGCACGGCGGTGAGCATCATGAAATTGGTGATGGAGGATGGTTGATGAAGACGACGGCGACGAATCCCCCTCTCTAGAGCCCCGAACGGACTCCAGATCAGCCCTCCCGAGAGGTTTTAGGGCTTGGCGGCGGCTCCGTATCATAAAACGTGATGATTTCTTCTCTCTGATTTTTCTCTCTCCGAAAGCAAATATATAGAGTTGGAGTTGGCGTCGGAGGGTTTCCAGGGGGCCCACGAGGTAGGGGGCGCGCCGTAGGGGGGGGGGCGCCCCCCACCCTCGTGAGAAGGGTGTGGGCCCCCTGGTCTTCATCTTTGGCAAGGATTTTTTTATTGTTTTTTCTAAGATTATCCATGAAGTTTTAGGTCATTCCGAGAATATTTGTTTTCTGCACATAAAACAACACCATGGTAAGTCTGCTGAAAACAGCGTCAGTCCGGGTTAGTTCCATTCAAATCATACAAGTTAGAGTCCAAAACAAGGGCAAAAGTGTTTGGAAAAGTAGATACGACGAAGACGTATCAGGAAACAAGATCACTTCAATGCAAATGTTATGAAACAATTGAAATACAATTCTGATATGATTGCTCGCTTGAGTGACTTGTTATTTAGAATCTAAAATGATGTTAGAGGTGTTGGAAAACATGCTTCTATGGTTCAAACTCAATCAGAACAAGTTGCTAAATCTCAAAGAGAATTGCTTGATGAAATGAATCATAATATGCATGAATTTGCTATTAGAGTTGCAACTAGAGGAGGTAAAATGACTCAGGAACCACTTTATCCTGAGGGACACCATAAAAGAATTGAAAAAGATTCACAAAGAGCTAACACTAGTGCACCTGGTCCTTCTAGAAAGAAAAATAAAAAGAAAAATGATAGGACTTTGCACACTTCTAGTGAACCTGAAATAGAAAAACCTCATGATAATGAAAATGAAGTTTCTATCTCTGATGCTGAAACTCAATCTGGTAATGAACACTCACCTAATGTTAATGAAAAAGATAATGCTGTGGTTCATGAAGACTCTCAACCAACCAATGATAAAGAACCAGATAATGATGTTGAGATAGAACCACCTGTTGATCTTGATAACCCACAACCTAAGAATAAAAGGTATGACAAAAGAGACTTTGTCGCTAGAAAACACGGTAAATAAAGAGAGCCTTGGGTTCAAAAACCTATGCCTTTTCCACCTAAGTCAACTAAAAAGAATGATGATGAATAATTTGAACGCTTTGCTGAAATGTTGAGGCCAGTCTTTTTGCGTACTCGCTTGACTGATATCTTGAAAATGCCTCCATATGCAAAGTATATGAAAGACATCATCACAAATAGGAAGAAGAAAAATACCATAAGCTGAAATCTCCACTATGCTTGCTAATTATACTTTTAAAGATGGAGTAGCTAAAAACTTGGAGATCCGGGAATACCAACTATACCTTGCTCTATCAAAAAGAATTATGTGAAAACTGCTTTGTGTGATTTAGGAGCTGGTGTTAGTGTTATGCCTTTATCTTTATATAAAAGACTTGACTTGAATAAACTCACACCTACTGAAATATCTTTGCAAATGGCTGACAAATCACTGCCATACCTATTGGTATCTGTGAGGATGCGCCCATTGTAGTTGCTAATGTCACTATTTTGTCTGACTTTGTTATACTTGAGATTCCCGAGGACGACAACATGTCGATTATCCTTGGTAGACCCTTCTTGAATACTGCAGGGGCTGTTATTGATTGCAATAAAAGCAAGGTCACTTTTCATATCAATGGTAATGAGCATACGGTGCACTTTCCGAAGAGACAATTCCAAGTGAATGGTATTAATGTTATTGAAAAAACTCTGACAATCACTATTGGAAGTTTTCGAATACCTCTACCTACTGTCAAATAGAAATATGAAATACTTACTGTTGGGGAAATGCATATCCCCATTGAGGTAACTTAGTGGTTTATGAAAGTTCTTCGGTTTCATGCTAATCGAAAGTGGTTGTTAATAAGACTTGATCAACCTTATTAATGGATCATTTTTGAACGGTATGAAGTTGATGAATTTAGTAAGCACTACTTTATGTCCCTACTTTTTATTCTCTATTTTTATTAGTTAAATAAAATAAAATGCCATGTTTTGTCTGTTTTCTGATTTTCCCGTGCAATAAAAAATGACCCAAAAATGAAAGTTCTCAGAATGCCTTGAAAATTTAATACGATTTTTTCTGAATATTTCTGAATTTTTGGTGCAATAAACATCAGAGGGAGGTGCACCAGTTGGGCACAACCCACCTGGGCGCGCCAGGACCCCCAGGCGCGCCCTAGTGGGTTGTGGTCCCCACGTGTCCCCCCTCACTTACCTCTTCATCCCACATCATCACTTACCTCCAGAAAAAAATCCCCATTGCTCTCTCTCCCGTGTTCTTGAGCTCAAACCCGCGGATTTCGATCTCTTTGCTCGAAGCTCCGTTTCCGAAACTATTTCGGGGGATTGTTGCTTATTATGTGACTCCATCATTTGTCCAATTAGTTTTTTTAGTGGCTTATACTTTGAATAATTAGGTACTCTTGGTGCTGCTGTAGATGGGCTTGCATGTTGAATTCTTAGTGTTCTAAGTTGTTTGAATGCTTGTTATGGCCTCTATGTATCCCTATGAGTAGTTGCTATCAATCTTACAAAGTTTTATTGACATATTTTTGTCACTCCAAAATTTTTAATTTTAGAAAATTGTACGCGGGCATGATGAACCTATTTGGAAGGAGTTCTTCGAGGAGACGATCCTCGGGGGCATCTTCTAGTGACAGTTCCGCCTGTAGGTCTTATGTTGAACCAAGTGAAAGTTCCACACGAGATGCCGCCACCAAGACATGTTTATGGCCTAGCAATGAATATATGGTGCATGTGGGCATTAAGGAGGAATTTGAGCAATATGTTCACAATGCCGGCCTCGGTCCCTACCTATCAGATAAGTGTGTACAACACCAACTTCTCACTGAATCATTTGTCAAAGGATTTAAATATTTTCCACGTGAGTCTAGGGTGTCGTTCATGCTTTATGATAATCCTTACACAATCCCACTGGTGAATTTTGCTTGCCATTGCAAACTACCATTTTGGGGTTCGCTTGATGAGCCACCAACAGTTGAGTACGAGTCTTTCTTGACTAGTCTGTGCTACGGCGAAAATAGGGGAGTGAGACAAGGAAGAATAAAGAGCATTCACTTTCCCGCAATTCAGTTGTTTGCATTATTTAACCAGAAGTGCATAGTAGGCAAGCAAGACTGTAGCATACTTTGTGCGCCAGACTTGAGCCTCCTTCACACCGCTCTCACTAGTGAAAGGAATTATAACCTTGGAGCAATTGTTGCACGCAGACTTCACAACAATGCTAAAAGTGGCCGGTTCTATGGTGGAATTTATGCCACACGCCTAGCACGAGGGCTGGGTGTCTCACCTTTTCCCTTTGATCATATCCTACCCACTCGGTATTTAGATTCTGATGCCTTGAAAGATCATAAAATTCTCAAGGGAAGGGCTGATAACTTCACTTATAATTTGTTGTTTAACCAATCACATGTTGTGGACACATATTTGCATGCGCCTGCTCTCTTTGATTATCATAGCAAGGAAAGATATTTTGTCCTTGAGAGCGAGGCCCGAGCTCATAATGCAGCAGTGGTGGCGGCACGACGTGCTGAGGCATCCGCACCAAGAGCCTCTGTGAGCTACCACGCCGACTACTACCCTCTAGGCTACTGATCGATAACCAACTTAGGCCAAAAGCCTAAGCTTGGGGGAGTATGTGTTCTCACCGACATTATATTCATGTTTACATATCATTCTATTTGTCGGTGCTCACACTTTTTCACTGTGTCATCCATGCTTACATTTATTTTCTTGCTTTCTTCTTGTGTGTTTGTTAAAACTTTAGAAAAACCCAAAAAATTAGTTGTAGTAATTTACTTTCTATGCATGCTTAGTAGTAGTACTAAAAAGAAAATCCAAAAAGATTTCCTTGTTCTTATTTTGCTTGTTGGGAGCTTTCCCGCGTAAATAATTTTTCTCGTTTTTGCTTTTCCCTTATTACCAAAAACTCCAAAAATATTTCAGTGTTGTACCGAGGAGAAGTCCACGATGAAAATGTTGAGTGGCTCTCATATGAATACCCGTTGAACTAATAAAGAGCCCATTTTACCTTGTCTTCTCCTGGTGAATAAATTTTTTGCACATTCCAGCTTAGTCCAAGGCACTCTTGCACTATTATTATTTTCATATCATTCGGTCGTGCAAGTGAAGGGCAATGATGACGACATCAGATGAACTGGACGTGGCAAAGAGAAACTTGTATGAACTCAACTTGTCCTGTCTGTGTAAATATGTTTAACCTAGTGCCCATGATTCATCCCATTATGATTAAACATGTTTGCAATGACAATTAGAGATTATAGTTTCTCATGCCATGCATAAGTAGCTGGGAGTTAATAATGATTTATCTTGGATATCAACAAAGCGTTAAAATGATTGTGATGTAGTATGATGATATGGTATCCTCCTCTGAATGTTCAAATGGCTTGACTTGCTACATGTTCATGCATGTAGTTGAATCAAAACCAACATAGCCTCTATAATGTTTATGTTCATGGTGCTCATATCCTACTCATGCTAGTGTCCAATGTTACTTACGCATAATGCATGGTTATGATCATTGTTGCTCTCTACCTGGCCGCTTCCCAATCTAAATTGCTAACCTTTGCCTATACTAAGTGGGGATTCTGCTTGTACATCAAAAACCTTGAACCCAAAGTTATTCCAGATGAGTACACCATACCTGCCTATATGCGGTATTACCTGCTGTCCTAAGTAAATTTGCATGTGCCACCTCTAAAAACTTCTAAAAACTATCTGTTTGTGTGTCTGGATCGTTCATGGAACGACAGGAGGTGGTCGATATCTTCCGTGCTAAGCAGGTTATTCTCAGGTCGAGTGTTTATTCACTCGCCATCGCAAGAGAAAATGGGTGGTAATAGGGATGCCCAGTCCCAAACTGCAAAATACAAAAAGAGTTCATCTCTTAAATAATCAAACAAAAACTCCCAATGGAGTGAAAACCTTTACTTTTACCGCTTGGGAACCGCCACTAGCGTGCTTAGCATGGAAGATGTTGATAACTGATGGTCGTGAAGTGAATAAGAAGGGTCCATGTCTCAAAATATCATTTATCTCTGTTTTAAAAACTGAGCTCTGGCACCTCTGCAAATCACTGCTTCCCTCTGCGAAGGGACTTTCTATTTACTTTTATGTTGTGTCATCACCTTCTAAAAACAAGCGCCAGAAACTGAGTAGAGCACAGCTGAGGGAGTCCTGGATTAGGGGGTGTCCGGATGGCCGGACTATACCTTCAGCCGGACTCCTGGACTACGAAGATACAAGATTGAAGACTTCGTCCCATGTCTGGGAGGGACTTTCCTTGGCGTGGAAGGCAAGCTTGGCAATACGAATATGCAGATCTCCTACCATTGTAACCGACTCTATGTAACGCTAACCCTATCCGATGTCTATATAAACCGGAGGGTTTTAGTCCGTAGGACAACATACACAACAACAATCATACCATAGGCTAGCTTCTAGGGTTTAGCCTCTCCGATCTCGTGGTAGATCTACTCTTGTACTACCCATATCATCAATATTAATCAAGCAGGACGCTGGGTTTTACCTCCATCGAGAGGGCCTGAACCTGGGTAAAACTTCGTGTCCCTTACCTCCTATTACCATCCAGCCTAGACGCACAGTTCGGGACCCCCTACCCAAGATCCGTCGGTTTTGACACCGACATTGGTGCTTTCATTGAGAGTTCCTCTGTGTCGTCGCCGTCAGGCTTGATGGCTCCCAGGATCATCAATGGCGATGCAGTCCAGGATGAGACCTTCCTCCCCGGACAGATCTTCGTCTTCGGCGGCTTCGCACTGCGGGCCAATTCACTTGGCCATCTGGAGCAGATCGAAAGCTATGCCCCTAGCCGTCAGGTCAGATTTGGAAGTTTAAACTACACGACTGACATCTGCGGGGACTTGATCTTTGACGGATTCGAACCACTGCCGAGCGCGCCGCACTGTCACGACGAGCATGATCTAGCTTTGCCGCCGAACAGTGCCCTGGAGGCCGCACCCACATCGGCTTCGACCCTTAATTCGGAGCCAACTGCGCTGATCGAGGATGGGTGGTTGGACGCCGCCTCGGGGGCTGCGATCCCAACGACGATCAAGCCGAACACCAGCCCCGCACTCTGCGAGACTCGTGACTCTAAGGAGCCGGACTCCTCTCCGGACTCTGAACCCTCCGCTCCCCTGCCAATCGAATCCGATTGGGTGCCGATTATGGAGTTTACTGCCGCGGACATCTTTCAGCACTCGCCTTTCGGTGATATTCTGAAGACACTAAAGTCTCTCTCTTTATCAGGAGAGCCCTGGCCGGACTACGGTCAGCAAGGTTGGGGTTCGGACGATGAAGAAATTCAAAGCCCACCCACCACCCACTTTGTAGCCACTGTCGACGACTTAACCAACATGCTCGACTTCGACTCCAAAGACATCGATAGTATGGACGCCGATGAAGGAGACGATGAAGAACCAGCGCCTATCAGGCCCTGGAAAGCCACCTCGTCATATGACATATACATGGTGGACACCCCAAAAGAAGGAGATGGCGATGGAACAGCGGAGGATGACCCCTCCAAGAAACAGCCTAAGCGCCAGCGTCAGCGGCGCCGCTCAAAATCCCGCCAAAACAAATACGGTGATTCCAGCACGGGAGATAATAATACTCCGGAAAGTGCCGAAGAAAACCCCCTCCAGCAAGATTTAGCGCAGGAGGATGGAGAAACCAGCCCTCATGAGAGAGCGGCAGACAGAGAGTTCGAGGACGATAATTATATGCCTCCCTCCGAAGATGAGGCAAGCCTCGACGACGACGAATTCATCGTGCCAGAGGATCCCGTCGAGCAAAAGTGTTTTCAACGCAGGCTTATGGCACGGGAAGAAGCCTTAAGAAAAAACAGCAACAGCTCAGAGCAGATCAAGATTTGCTAGTCGAGAGATGGACTGAAGTCCTTGTGGCCGAAGAGCATAAACTCGAATGCCCCTCCAAGAGCTACCCAGAGCACAGGTTGCTACCCCAATTAGAGGAGGAAGCACTTGATGTGGCCGACTGGCCACCTCGTGGCCGCGACAGAGAGGCCTCTCGGCCCTCCACTCAAGACACACCCCGTAACAAGGCACGGGAATATGCGCCAGACTTATGAGATATGTTGGAGGACAAGGCAAGGCAGACAAGATCGATCTACGGATTCCAGGGGCGCCCCACAGCTCGAGACGGTAACCGTCACGCCGGCCACAAATTCGGCAGGGCCGAACATAGTAGACAAAGCTCATTGGAGCTACGTCATGATATAGCCCAGTACAGAGGCGCCGCACACCCACTATGCTTCATAGATGAAATAATGGATCATCAAATCCCCGAGGGTTTCAAACCCGTAAACATCGAATCATATGATGGCACAACAGATCCTGTGGTATGGATCGAGGATTATCTCCTTCATATCCACATGGCCCGCGGCGATGATTTCCACGCCATCAAATACCTCCCACTCAAGCTTAAAGGACCAGCTCGGCATTGGCTTAACAACGTGCCAACAGGATCAATCAGTTGTTGGGAGGACCTGGAAGCCGCATTCCTCGATAATTTCCAGGGCACTTATGTGCGACCCCCAGACGCCGATGACCTAAGTCACGTAATTCAGCAGCCAGAGGAATTGGCCAGGAAATTCTGGACACGGTTCCTAACAAAGAAAAATCAAATAGTCGACTGTCCGGACACTAAGGCCCTAGCAGCCTTCAAGCACAATATCCGTGACGAGTGGCTGGCCTGGCACCTTGGACAGGAAAAGCCGAAATCTATGGAAGCACTCATGACACTCATGACCCGCTTTTGCGCGGGAGAAGACAGCTGGCTTGCTCGTAGCAACAATATGACCAAGAACCCTGGTAATTCGGACACCAGGGACAGTAGTGGCAGGTCGCGTCGCAACAAGCAGAAGCGCCGCATTAACGGCGACAATGCTGAGGATATGGTAGTTAATGCCGGATTCAGAGGCTCTAAATCCGGTCAGTGGAAAAAGCCATTCAAAAGGAATCCTAGGGGCCCCTCCAGTTTGGACCGAATATTCGACCGCTTGTGCCAGATACATGGCACCCCCAAAAAGCCGGCCAATCACACCAACAGGGATTGTTGGGTGTTCAAGCAGGCAGGCAAGTTAAACGCCGAAAATGAAGACAAGGGGCTGCATAGCCATGACGACGAGGAGCCCCGGCCGCCGAACAACAGTGGACAGAATGGTTTTCCCCCACAAGTGCAGACGGTGAACATGATATACGCAACCCATGTCCCCAAAAGGGAGCGGAAGCACGCGTTAAGGGACGTATACGCGGTAGAGCCAGTCGCCCCAAAGTTCAACCCATGGTCCTCCTACCCGATCACCTTTGATCGAAGGGACCATCCCACTAGCATCTGTCATGGCGGATTCGCCGCATTGGTTCTAGACCCAATTATTGACGGATTTCATCTCACTAGAGTCCTTATGGATGGCAGCAGCAGCCTGAACCTGCTTTACCAGGATACAGTGTGGAAAATGGGCATAGATCCCTCGAGGATTAAGCCCGCCAAAACGACCTTTAAAGGCGTAATACCAGGTGTAGAGGCCAACTGTACAGGCTCAGTCACACTTGAAGTGGTCTTCGGATCTCCGGATAATTTCCGAAGCGAGGAGTTAATCTTCGACATAGTCCCGTTCCGCAGTGGTTATCACGCACTGCTCGGGCGAACCGCATTCGCCAAGTTCAATGCAGTACCGCACTACGCATACCTTAAGCTCAAGATGCCAGGCCCTCGAGGAGTAATTACGGTTAATGGAAACACCGAACGCTCCCTCCGAACGGAGGAGCATACAGCGGCCCTTGCAGCGGAAGTACAAAGCAGCCTCTCCAGGCAGTTCTCCAGTCTGGCCACTAAACGACCGGACACCGTCAAGCGCGCCCGGAGTAACCTACAACTAGACCGCCTGGCACGATCCGAGCAGGCGTAGCAATGCGGCCCCAACCCCAACCCTCGCAAAAAGGCGACGCCAGTACTTCGCGTACATAACTACGCTCTATAGATACCATGGGTACAGGGGGAGGGGCACCATCACAGCACGCCCGAAACACAGCTTAAACCGTACCAGGGGCTGCCGATTTTTTTAATTTTCTCTTACTTTCAGGACTCCATCCTTCGGAAGGCCTGTTCGGTAGTTCAATTGCCCCACAAACGATGCAAGAACCAGGTGGTCTCTATCACGAGCAGTATACCTGTTCCGCATACTATTCCGCAGCTTGCCCCTGGAACGGACATGTTAACTAGTCCAACCATTCACTTATCGCATTATTTGTATCGTTCTGCTTTGATTGCAGCCCTTTTTAATAAACAATGCATAGCTTTCGTCTATTTTTGCATTACCCTTTTTCTTTATATGTTCCTTAACGACATGTTGCACCCGTACACATTGGTACGGCCAAAATACGCCAGGGGCTTTAGTACCCCTTAATATGGTGTGAGAAGTCCGAACACTTTAACAAGTGCGGCACCCCGAACTTATAGCATTATATGCATCGGCTCCGAATCATGTCTTGGGTCAATAGTTGGGTTTGCCCGGCTCCTATGTTTTGGTGCCTTACGTTCCGCTATATCGGCTAAGGTAGCACTAGGAGAACCACTACGATTGTGCCCCAGTTGAGCTGGGTCGAGCACCTCAGTGGAGAAAGCTAAAACTGACTGTCATGATGAAGCGAGAGCTGGTCGCTGTTCGAGAGGTTTTTCGAGTCCCTAAAGGCTTATGCCGCTTAGGGCGAGGAGCCGGCTCTGTCCGGCCAAGGAATGGATAGCGCCCCGAACTCGGTCTTCCGAATACCAGGGGCTTCGCCGAAATTTAAAACTATAGAATTCTATGGCTAAGTGAGAGTGTTCATGCATTATAGTCCGATTGCCTTGTTTGTTGGGCTGAGCGCCTCCCTCGAAGGACCCAAACATGGGAAAAAGAGCGCCCAGGTTTATCCCCAAACACCCCAGCACTAGCGGCACGGGGGCACAAGCCGATGATTCGCCATCTCTTAGAATTGATAAACAGCCGCACAGAAGGTAATATTTTAAATTCCAACAACATTGCTTAGCGCATATGAACAAGTTTTCAGCGCACAGGACAAAACGAGCAAGTTTCACTCAAAAATTACATCCGTAGAACATTCATCCGCCACAAGGCAGGCACCCTTCAGAACATCCTTATAGTAATTCTCGGGCTTGCAATGCTCTTTCCCCAGCGGTGGCCCGTCCTTCACAAGCTTCTCAGCATCCAGCTTGCCCCACTGCACCTTAGCACGGGCAAGGGCCCTACGGGCACCTTCAATGCAGACGGAGCGGTTGATGACTTCGAGCCTTGGACAGGCCTCCACCAGCCGCCGCACCAGCCCGAAATAGCTCCCAGGCAGAGCCCCTCTAGGCCACAACCGAACTATGAGGCCCTTCATGGCCTGTTCGGCCGCCTTGTGGAGCTCGACCAGTTGCTTCAGCTGGTTGCTCAGGGGCACGGGGTGTCTGGCCTCAGCATACTGAGACCAGTACACCTTCTCTGTCGAGCTGCCCTCCTCGGCTCGGTAGAATGTGGCGGCATCGGACACACTCCGAGGAAGATCTAGGAACGCTCCTGGAGAGCTCCAGATTCGGGTAAGTAACGAGTAACTCATGTTTATTTGTTTGCTTTGCATAAAGAATGCCTTACCCGCCGCCATCTTCTTCACCTCATCCAACTCCTGGAGGGTCTTCTGGGATTCGACCTTGCCAGACTTGGCATTTCAATAGCCACCGCGAGCTCGGACGCTCGCGTCTTTGAGTCAAGCTCCAAACTCTCATGTTTTTCCATGAGAGCCTGGAGCTCTTGTCGTACCTTGCAAACCTCGGCCTCATACTTCTCCCGCTCGGTGCGCTCCGTGGCCTCCCTCTTCTCGGCCTCGACCAGCGCTTGCTTAAGGGTCGCCACCTCAGACGTGGCCCCTACAATAGCCACGGTAATCCTGTTATTTTTTGCAATTGCACCTTTTTATATATATTTAAAAACAAGGTATTTCTTACCTTCATTGTCCTCGTGCTGCTTCTTGGCATGCCCGAGCTCTTGCTCGGACTGCTCGAGGTTCTGCTTTAGCATGTCCAGTTCTGCAGTCAGTGCGGCGGACGCAAGCAGAGAAGCCTGCATACGCATATTGACTCATTTTTGTTAGACTCCTACGAATTTTATTTGATCCTCTATTCAACTTTTCTTCCCGAACGCCAAACAGAGCATCAGGGGCTACTGTCTATGCGGTAATATTATTTACACATTCTTTACTTACCTCAAAGCCTGTTAAAAGGCTAGTACAAGCTTCAGTCAGTCCACTCTTGGCGGACTGAACCCTCTGGACCACCGCACTCATAATGGTGCGGTGCCCCTCGTCGATGGAGGCACCTTGGAGCGCCTCCAACAGATTGTCCGACGCCTCCGGTTGGACGGGGGTCACCGGCACGGTGGGCTCGCTCCCCTTGTAAGGAGGTCCCCCGCCTGACTTTGGAACCTTTGAAGGTTCCGGAGCGGTGTCCGGCCTAGAGCCGGACTTGGAGCCCTGGGGGGGTTTCATCCCCTTTACTCCTGGAGTCTGGGAGGTCGCCTTGCGACGCCTCCAGGACCACCTCCTCCCGGCTTGGAACCTGTTGGGACAACACTTCGGTGTCGTCCGTAGGGCGGGGGGAGGAAGCCGTCGGAAGTGAGTTCACATCCGACGAGTCCAGTGAGCCGCTCGACGACGCGTCGAGCCGGTCTTTGGGTGGGCTGCATAAACATATTCGACATAAGGGAAAGCTGTGCAATAAACGAATTCTATGAATTACTCTGGTATCCGGATACTTACGATTTTGCCAGGGGCTTGGCCCTGGGCAGCCACTCCTCTCCGCCATCGTCGGCGTTGGTGGAGTAGTCCGGAGGAAGGGTTTTCCCCTTCTTGGACCCTCCGGCCTCCCCAGAGAGGGCGGCATTCCTTTTCTTCTCTCCTCCCGCTAGAGGGGGAGAGGTCTCTTCTTCTTCCTCCTCGTCTCCATGGGAGGAATGCGCCTCGGAACCGTCGGATGATGGATCCGACACCTCCTGGCACCGGGCACTCTTTCGAGTCCCCGTGGCCTTTTTCGCGGCCTTCTTCTCCGGCACCACATAGGGTGCCGGAACTAGCAGCTTCGCCAAGCGAGCGTCCGCTGGGCCTTCGGGCAAAGGAGTCGGATAGTTGATCTGTCCGGACGTCACATGCCAATCCTGTTAAAGGTAAGGGAGCTTAGATCCCGCATGGAGTCAAACTATGAAAAACTGATACCCTGTAAAAGGAAAAAAACGGCTTACCGCGAGAACGTGATGCTGCGCACTGAATCCGCGATCCTCGGTAGCGGATGCGGGAGCCTCGGCGCCCTTGAAAAGCACCTTCTAGGCATCTTCGTACGTCGTGTCGAAGAGCCTGCTCAGAGTTTGGTGCCACGCCGGGTCGAACTCCCACAGGTTGAAAGCCCGTTGTTGACACGGGAGGATCAAGCGCATGAGCATAACCTAGACTACGTTGACAAGTTTGAGCTTCTTGTCCACCAGGGTTTGGACGCATGTTTGGAGTCCGGTCAGCTCTCCTTTTTTACCCCACGACAGGCCCGTCTCCTTCCAGGAGGTGATCCGCGTAGGAGGTCCGGATCGAAACTCGGGGGGTGCGACCCATTCGGCGTCACGCGGCTCGGTGATGTAAAACCACCCCGATTGTCACCCCTTCAGGGTCTCCACAAAGGAGCCCTCGAGCCATAGGACGTTGGCCATCTTGCCCGCCATGGCACCTACGCACTCCGCCTGGTTGCCGCGCACCACCTTCGGCTTGACATTGAAAGTCTTGAGCCATAGGCCGAAATGGGGGCGGATGTGGAGGAAAGCCTCGCACATGACGATAAACGCCCAGATGTTGAGGACAAAGTTTGGGGCCAGATCGTGGAAATCCAGGCCGTAGTAGAACATGAGCCCCCGGACAAATGGGTGGAGAGGGAAGCCCAGTCTGCGGAGGAAATGGGGGAGGAACACCACCCTCTCATGGGGCCTAGGGGTGGGGATGAGCTGCCCCTTTTCGGGAAGCTGGTACGCGATGTCGTTAGACAGGTATCCGGCCTTCCTCAGCTTTTTGATGTGTCCCTCTGTGACGGAGGAGACCATCCACTTGCCTCCCGCTCCGGACATGGCTGGAGAAGGTTGAGATGGGGAGTGCGGACTTGGGCGCTAGAGCTTGAGTGCGCAAGAATGGATAGGCGAAGGAGGAAGAAGGCGTAGGTGAAAAGGTGGATCCTTATCCCCTTATATGGGTGGACGCAACTACATGTCCCCACCAGCCTGGTAAAACTCGCTTATCTCCAAGCGCCATAATCAATGGCGCGGTTGGGTTACCCACACCCGTATTGATGAGAATCCCGGAATAAGGGGACACGATCTCTGCTTTAACAAGACGTGCCAAGGAAACCGCCTCGCATGACGCGCTGAGGTGGGATAATGAAACGACTCGGATAAAGGCTTGGCCGTGGTGTGTCACATTACGGAATACGTCAGCAGATTAGATTTGTGTAAATATTATTCTCTCTACGGCAATATGTGGAAACTTATTTTGCAGAGCCGGACACTATCTTTGTGTTCAAAATCTTCTATGAAGTACTTGGAGGAGGAACCTGCCTTGCAATGCCGAAGACAATATGCAAGCCGGACTCGTCATCATTGAAGCCTGGTTCAGGGGCTACTGAGGGAGTCCTGGTTTAGGGGGTGTACGGATGGCCGGACTATACCTTCAGTCGGACTCCTGGACTATGAAGATACAAGATTGAAGACTTCGTCCCGTGTCCGGGAGGGACTTTCCTTGGCGTGGAAGGCAAGCTTGGCGATACGGATATGCAGATCTCCTACCATTGTAACCGACTCTATGTAACCCTAACCCTATCCGGTGTCTATATAAACCGGAGGGTTTTAGTCCGTAGGACAACATACACAACAACAATCATACCATAGGCTAGCTTCTAGGGTTTAGCCTCTCCGATCTCGTGGTAGATCTACTCTTGTACTACCCATATCATCAATATTAATCAAGCAGGACGTAGGGTTTTACCTCCATCGAGAGGGCCCGAACCTGGGTAAAACTTCGTGTCCCTTACCTCATGTTACCATCCAGCCTAGACGCACAGTTCGGGACCCCCTACCCGAGATCCGCTGGTTTTGACACCGACAACAGTTGTCATGATTTATGCATTGTGTGTAGCTAATGTTGGGTGCATCATGACTGGATCTTTTCTACCATGAATTACAATGTTTAGTTGCTGCTTGAACTTTGGAGGTACTCTGCATTTATGTTTTGCGGTCTCAGAAAGGGCTAGCGAGATACCATTATTGTCATATTACATCATGGTTGTTTTGACAATGTGTTTCCATTTGAGATATCTTATTATTGCTCGCTAGCTGATTATGTCATTGATATGAGTCATTATAATCTTTAAGAGTTATTGTCGACATGGTTAGTTATAATGTTGGCTGAAAACATGGGTGATGTTTAAGCTTATTTATGCAAACAAGAGCAAAAGAGTTCGTAAAAATTTTTCTTTCTCACTTTCAGTTTATCAACTGAATTGCTTGAGGACAAGCAATGGTTTAAGCTTGGGGGAGTTGATACGTCTCCAACGTATCTACTTTTTCTCATGCTTTTCCTCTTGTTTTGGACTCTAATTTGCATGATTTGAATGAAACTAACCCCGGACTGACGCTGTTTTCAGCAAAACTACCATGGTGTTGTTTTTGTGCAGAAATAAAAGTTCTCGGAATGGAACGAAACTTTGCAAGGATTTTTTATATCAATAATAAGAATTATTGGAGCCAAGACCCACCAGGGAGGGGCCCCTGGGTGGGCACAACCCACCAGGGCGCGCCCCCCTCTCCTAGCGCGCCCAGGTGGGTTGTACCCACCTGGTGGCCCCGCTGATGAACCCCCTGATACTGTAAATTCACATATTTCTAGAAAAAAATCAGGGACAAAGAATTATCGCGATCCACGAGACAGAGCCGCCGCCAAGCCCTGTTCTTCCTCGGGAGGGCAGATCTGGAGTCCGTTTGGGGCTCCGGAGAGGGGTATCTTAGTTCTTCGTCATCACCAACCCTTCCCCATCGCCAATTCCATGATGCACCCCACCGAGAGTGAGTAATTCCTTTGTAGGCTCGTGATACGTCTCCAACGTATCTATAATTTTTGATTGTTCCATGCTATTATATTATCTGTTTTGGATGTTTAATGGGCTTTATTATACACTTTTTTATTATTTTTGGGACTAACCTACTAACCCAAGGCCCAGTGCAAATTGCTGTTTTTTTTTTGCCTATTTTAGTTTTTCGCAGAAAAGGAATATCAAACGGAATCCAAACGGAATGAAACCTTCGGGAGAGTTATTTTTGGAACCAACGTGATCCAGGGGACTTGGAGTAGACGTCAAGAAAGAAGCGAGGAGGCCATGAGGTAGGGAGGCGCGCCTGCCCCCTAGGCGCGCCCCCCACCCTCGTGGGCCCCTCGCAGCTCCACCAACCTAGTCCTTCCTCCTATATATATCCATATACCCCGAAAACATCCAGGAGCACCACGAAACCCTATTTCCACCGCCGCAACCTTCTGTACCCAAGAGATCCCATCTTGGGGCCTTTTCCGGAGCTCCGCCGGAGGGGGAATCGATCATGGAGGGCTTCTACATCAACACCATAGCCTCTCCAATGATGTGTGAGTAGTTTACCACAGACCTTCGGGTCCATAGTTATTAGCTAGATGGCTTCTTCTCTCTCTTTGGATCTCAATACAATGTTCTCCTCGATCTTCTTGGAGATCTATTCGATGTAACTCTTTTTGCGGTGTGTTTGTAGAGATCCGATGAATTGTGGGTTTATGATCAAGTTTATCTATGAACAATATTTGATTATTCTCTGAATCTTTTATGTATGATTGGTTATCTTTGCAAGTCTCTTCGAATTATCAGTTTGGTTTGGCCTACTAGATTGATCTTTCTTGCAATGGGAGAAATGCTTAGCTTTGGGTTCAATCTTGCGGTGTCCTTTCCTAGTGACATCAGTGGCAGCAAGACACGTATTGTATTGTTTCCATCGAGGATAAAAAGATGGGGTTTATATCATATTGCTTGAGTTTATCCCTCTACACCATGTCATCTTGCCTAATGTGTTACTCTGTTCTTATGAACTTAATACTCTAGATGCATGCTGGATAGCGGTCGATGTGTGGAGTAATAGTAGTAGATGCAGAATCGTTTCGGTCTACTTGTCACGGACGTGATGCCTATATACATGATCATGCCTAGATATTCTCATAATTATGCACTTTTCTATCAATTGCTCGACAGTAATTTGTTCACCGACCGTAATACTTATGCTATCTTGAGAGAAGCCACTAGTGAAACCTATGGCCCCCGGGTCTATCTTTTATCATATAAGTTTCCAATCTATTTTACTTTGCAATCTTTACTTTCAATCTACATCATAAAAATACCAAAAATATTTATCTTATTATCTCTATTAGATCTGACTCTCGTAAGTGACCGTGAAGGCATTCACAATCCCTTTATCGCGTTGGTTGCGAGGTTCTTATTTGTTTGTGTAGGTACGAGGGACTTGCATGTAGTCTCCTACTGGGTTCATACCTTGGTTGCGAGGTTCTTATTTGTTTGTGTAGGTACGAGGGACTTGCGTGTAGTCTCCTACTGGGTTGATACCTTGGCATTGACAATCCCTTTATCGCGTTGGTTGCGAGGTTCTTATTTGTTTGTGTAGGTACGAGGGACTTGCGTGTAGTCTCCTACTGGGTAGATACCTTGGTTCTCAAAAGCTGAGGGAAATACTTATGCTACTTTGCCGCATCACCCTTTCCTCTTCAAGGGAAAACCAACACCGTGCTCAAGAGGTAGCAAGAAGGATTTCTGGCACCGTTGCCGGGGAGATCTACTCACAAGTCAAGACATACCAAGTACCCATCACAAACTCTTAGCCCTCGCATTACATTATTTGCCATTTTCCTCTCGTTTACCTCTCCTCTACGTCACCCTTGTCGTTCTATTCACCCTCTTTTCCCGCTCGCCTCTTTTCCGTTCGCCTCTTTTTCGCTCGCTTCTTGTGTCGCTGTGTGTCATGATGGCTAGTCCCTTATCTGCCCCTTTGTCTCTCGAGTTTGAAGTTCTTCACTTCAAACAAAGAAAAGGAGAAAATTTAAAAGATGTTTGGTTTAGGATGATGGAGTCTTATCATAATTGCACCTTAGAGGTGAATTTTAGAATTTTACTTCGCAATTTTTATGTTGGGCTAAATATGTGCTTAGACAAATCTTGGATTGCGTTGCCAAAGGAAATTTTATCAAAATTGATCCCAGTATTGCACATGAAATCATAGAGGGAATAGTGGGAGCACTACCTCAACAAAAGGGGCCACATCATACCCAGGAAGAGACACAAGTTTTTGAGAAGATTTGTGAAGTAACAAAATTTTTACAAAAGTCTCTTGAACCTCTTAAGAGTGTTAGCGGAAACCTTCACCGCATGAATATGTTGATTACCCTTTGCAATAAGCGGTTGGATTCTTTAGATCTAAACATTTCCGAATATGAAGGGAAACATAAAGAACCTCTCGGATTCGAGCATGACTCCGCTAAAAAAATTAAAACCAAAGATGATAATACCTAGATCTATTCTTGCTTTTATGCCTAGCTAGGGGCGTTAAACGATAGCGCTTGTTGGGAGGCAACCCAATTTTATTTTTGTTTCTTGATTTTTGATCCTTTTTAGTAATAAATAATTCATATAGCCTCTGTTTATATGTGGTTTTATGTTTTTAATTAGTGCTTTTCCCAAGTAGAACCTTTGGGAAGACTTGGGAGAAGTTTTAGCGATCTTGCTGTAAAAAACAGAAACTTTAGCGCTCACGAGATTTGCTGCCATATTTTACTGGAGAGTGCGATTAAGTTGATTCTTTTTGAAGATAATTAATAGAAAAATTCCTCACGTCCACCAATTTATTTCAGAATTTTTGGGATTATACAAGTATTCGAAACCTACAACAGACTGTTCTGTTTTTGACAGATTCTGTTTTTCGTGTGTTGTTTGCTTATTTTGATGAATCTATGGCTTGTATCGGACTGTATGAACCATAGAGAAGTTGGAATACAGTAGGTTTAATACCAATATAAATAAAGAATGAGTTCATTACAGTACCTTAAGTGGTGCTTTGTTTTCTTATACTAACGGGGCTCATGAGATTTTCTGTTGAGTTTTGTGCTGTGAAGTTTTCAAGTTTTGGGTAAAGATTTGATGGATTATGGAATAAGGAGTGGCAAGAGCCTAAGCTTGGGGATGCCCAAGGCAACCCAAGGTAAAATTCAAGGACAACCAAAATCCTAAGCTTGGGGATGCCCCGGAAGGCATCCCCTCTTCCGTCTTCTTCCATCGGTAACATTACTTGAGGCTATATTTTTATTTGCCACATGATATGTGTTTTGCTTGGAGCGTCTTGTATGATTTGAGTATTTGCTTTTTAGTTTACCACAATCATCCTTTCTGTAAACACCTTTTGGGAGAGACACACATGAATTGGAATATATTAGAATACTCTATGTGCTTCACTTATATCTTTTGAGCTAGATAATTTTGCTCTAGTGCTTCACTTATATCTTTTAGAGCACGGTGGTGGTTTTATTTTATAGAAATTATTGATATCTCATGCTTCACTTATATTATTTTGAGATTCCTTTAGAACAGCATGGTAATTTTCTTTGGTTATAAAATTAGTCCTAATATGGTAGGCATACAGGATGGGTATAACAAAAACTATCATAAAAAGTGCATTGAATACTATGAGAAGTTTGATACTTGATCATTGTTTTGAGATATGAGGATGGTGATATTAAAGGTGTGCTAGTTGAGTAGTTGTGAATTTGATAAATACTTGTGTTGAATATTGCTAGTCACGTAGCATGCATGTATGGTAACCGTTGTGTAACAAATTTGAAACATGAGGTGTTCTTTGATTGTCTTCCTTATGAGTGGCGGTCGGGGATGAGCGATGGTCTTTTCCTACCAATCTATCCCCCTAGGAGCATGCGTGTAATGCTTGGTTTTTTATGACTTGTAGATTTTTGCAATAAGTATGTGAGTTCTTTATGACTAATGTTGAGTCCATGGATTATACGCACTCTCACCTTTCCATCATTGCTAGCCTCTTCGGCACCGTGCATTGCCCTATCTCACATTGAGAGTTGGTGCAAACTTCGCCGGTGCATCCAAACCCCGTGATATGATACGCTCTATCGCACATAAACCTCCTTATATCTTCCTCAAAACAGCCACCATACCTACCTATTATGGCATTTCCATAGCCATTCCGGGATATATTGTCATGCAACTTTCCACCGTTTCATTCATGACACGGTTCATCATTGTCATATTGCTTTGCATGATCATGTAGTTGACATCGTATTTGTGGAAAATCCACCATGCATAATTTGTCATACATGTCACTCTTGATTCATTGCCCTTCCCGGTACACCGCCGGAGGCATTCATATAGAGTCATATTTTGTCCTGGTATCGAGTTGTAATCATTGAGTTGTAAATAAATAGAAGTGTGATGATCATCATTAATAGAGCATTGTCCCAAATAAAAAAAGAGAAAGGCCAAAAAAAGAACGGCCCACAAAAAAGAAAGAAAAAAAGAAAATAATAATAAAAGGGACAATGCTACTATCCTCTTTTTCCACACTTGTGCTTCAAAGTTGCACCATGATCTTTATGATAGAGAGTCACTTGTTTTGTCACTTTCATATACTAGTGGGAATTTTTCATTATAGAACTTGGCTTGTATATTCCAACAATGGGCTTCCTCAAATTCCCTAGGTCTTCGTGAGCAAGCAAGTTGGATGCAAACCCACTTAGTTTCTTTTGTTGAGCTTTCATACATTTATAGCTCTAGTGCATCCGTTGCATGGCAATCCCTACTCCTTGCATTGACATCAATTGATGGGCATCTCCCTAGCCCGTTGAATAGCCGCGTCGATGTGGGACTTTCTCTTTTTTTGTCTTCTCCACATAACCCCCATGATTATATTATATTCCACCCATAGTGCTATATCCATGGCTCATGCTCATGTATTGCGTGAAAGTTGAAAAAAGTTTGAGATTACTAAAGTATGAAACAATTTCTCGGCTTGTCGTCGGGGTTGTGCAAGATGAGAGCATTCTTGTGTGACGAAAATGGAGCATGACCAAACTATATGATTTTGTAGGGATGAACTTTCTTTTGCCATGTTATTTTGAGAAGACATGATTGCTTAGTTAGTACGCTTGAAGTATTATTATTTTTATGTCAATATTAAACTTTTGTCTTGAATCTTTTGGATCTGAATATTCATACCACAATAAATAAAATTACATTGAGAATTATGCTAGGTAGCATTCCACATCAAAAAAAATCTATTTTTATCATTTACCTACTCGAGGACGAGCATGAATTAAGCTTGGGGATGCTTGATACATCTCCAACTTATCTATAATTTTTTATTGTTCCATGCTATTATATTATCTGTTTTGGATGTTTAATGGGATTTATTATACACTTCTATATTATTTTTGGGACTAACCTACTAACCCAAGGCCCAGTGCAAATTGTTGTTTTTTGCCTATTTCAGTGTTTCGCAGAAAAGGAATATCAAACGGAATCCAAACAGAATGAAACCTTCGGGAGAGTTATTTTTGGAACAAATGTGATCCAGGGGACTTGGAGTAGAGATCAAGAAAGAAGCGAGGAGGCCACGAGGCAGGGAGGCGCGCCCCCACCCTCGTGGGCCCCTCGCAGCTCCACCGACCTACTTCTTCCTCCTATATATCCATATACCCCGAAAACATCCAGGAGCACCACAAAACCCTATTTCCACCGCCGCAACCTTCTGTACCCAAGAGATCCCATCTTGGGGCCTTTTCCGGAGCTCCGCTGGAGGGGGAATCGACCACGGAGGGCTTCTACATCAACACCATAGCCTCTCCGATGATGTGTGAGTAGTTTACCACAGACCTTCGGGTCAATAGTTATTAGCTAGATGGCTTCTTCTCTCTCTTTGGATATCAATACAATGTTCTCATCGATCTTCTTGCAGGTCTATTCGATGTAACTCTTTTTGCGACGTGTTTGTCGAGATCCGATGGATTGTGGGTTTATGATCAAGTTTATCTATGAACAATATTTGATTCTTCTTTGAAATCTTTTATGTATGATTGGTTATCTTTACAAGTCTCTTCTAATTATCAATTTGGTTTGGCCTACTAGATTGACCTTTCTTGCAATGGGAGAAGTGCTTAGCTTTGGGTTCAATCTTGCGGTGTCCTTTCCTAGTGACAGCAGGGGCAGCAAGGCACGTATTATATTGTTTCCATCGAGGATAAAAATATGGGGTTTATATCATATTGCTTGATTTTATCCCTCTACATCATGTCATCTTGCCTAATGCGTTACTCTGTTCTTATAAACTTAATACTCTAGATGCATGCTGGATAGCGGTCGATGTGTGGAGTAATAGTAGTAGATGCAGAATCGTTTCGGTCTACTTGTCGCGGACATGATGCCTATATACATGATCATGCCTAGATATTCTCATAATTATGCACTTTTATATCAATTGCTCGACAGTAATTTGTTCACCGCCCGTAATACTTATGCTATCTTGAGAGAAGCCACTAGTGAAACCTATGGCCCCCGGGTCTATCTTTTATCATATAAGTTTCCAATCTATTTTACTTTGCAATCTTTACTTTCAATCTACATCATAAAAATACCAAAAATATTTATCTTATTATCTCTATCAGATCTCACTCTCATAAGTGATCGTGAAGGGATTGACAACCCCTTTGTCGCGTTGGTTGCGAGGTTCTTATTTGTTTGTGTAGGTACAAGGGACTTGCCTGTAGTCTCCTACTGGATTGATACCTTGGTTCTCAAAAACTGAGGGAAATACTTATGCTACTTTGCTGCATCACCCTTTCCTCTTCAAGGGAAAACCAACGCAGTGCTCAAGAGGTAGCAGCTCGTTGGTCGATGAGGAGTTGGATGAGATTCATCATGTAATCGAGTTAGTTTTGTTAGGGCTTGATCCCTAGTATCCACTATGTTCTTAGATTGATGTTGCTATGACTTTGCTACGCTTAATGCTTGTCACTTTTGGCCCGGGTGCCATGATTTCAGATCTGAACCATTTATGAATTCATCATTATATCCATGTTTTAGATCCGATCTTGCAAGTTATAGTCACCTACTACGGTTATGATCCGACAACCCCAGAGTGACAAAAACCGGTCCCACTCTCGGTGATGACCGTAGTTTGAGGAGTTCATGTATTCACTATGTGTTAATGCTTTGTTCCGGTTCTCTATTAAAAGGAGGCCTTAATATCCCTTAGTTTCCAATATGGACCCCACTGCCTCGGGAGGGTAGGACAAAAGATGTCATGCAAGTTCATTTAATAATGCACGTATGAATATTTATAGAATACATGCTTACATTATATCGATGAACTGGAGCTAGTGGTGTATCGCCCTAGGTTATAACTGTCACATGATGAATATCATCCAACAAGTCACCGATCCAATGCCTACGAATTTATCCTTATTGATCTTGTTGCGTTACTATTGCTATCATCATTGTTACACTTGCTACAAATTACTGCTATCACTGTTACTGTTACCGTTACCGTTGCTGTTGTCACTATTATCAAAACTATCAAACCACTTTGCTACTGATCACTTTGCTGCAGATAATTAATCTCCAGGTGTGGTTGAATTGACAACTCAGCTGCTAATACCTTAATATTCTTTGGCTCCCCTTGTGTCGAATCTATAAATTTGGGTTGAATACTCTACCCTCAAAAACTTTTGCAATCCCCTATACTTGTGGGTTATTGGGATTATACGCACTCTTACCTTTTCGCAATTTGCTAGCCTCTACGGTACCGTGCATTGCCCTTTCTCACATCGAGACGTGGTGCAAACTTCGCAGGTGCATCCAAACCCCGTGATATGATACGCTCTATCACACATAAGCCTTATTATATCTTCCTCAAAACAGCCAGCATACCTACCTATTATGGCTTTTCCATGGCCATTCCAAGATATATTGCGAGATAACTTCCACCGCTTCCGTTTGATGACTTGAGCATTCATTGTCATATTGCTTTGCATGATCATATAGCTGACATAGTAGTTGTGGCTCAGCCACCATTCATCATTTTTCATGCATGTTACGCTAGATCATTGCACATCCTGGTACATTGCCCGAGGAATTCATATAGAGTTATACTTTGTCATAGGTATAGAGTTGTAATTTTTATTTCTTTTGAGTTATAAGTAAATAGAAGTGTGATGATCATCATTATCCTATTTTAGAGCAGCGCCCTAGTGAGGAAAGGATGACGGAGACTATGATTCCCCCACAAGTCAGGATGAGACTCCGGACAATGAGAGAAAAAGAAAAGGAAAAATGAAATAAATAAAAAGAAAAAAGAAAGGAAAAAGAAAGAAAGAAAATAAAATAAATAAATAAATAAACAGAGAAGGGGCATTGTTAGTATCCTTTACCACACTTGTGCTTCAAAGTTGCACCATGTTTTTCATATGGAGAGTCTCCTATGTTGTCACTTTCATATACTAGTGGGAATTTTTCATTATAGGATTAGATGCACACCCACTTAGTTTTCATATTGAGCTTTCATACACTTATAGCTCTTGGTGCATTCATTGCATGGAAATCCCTACTCCTCGCATTGATATCAATTGATGGGCATCTCCATAGCCCGTTGGTTAGCCGCGTTGATGTGAGACTTTCTTACTTTCTTCTCTTCTTTATATTTACCCCTATCATCATACTCTATTCCACCTGTAGTGCTATATCCATGGCTTGCGCTCATGTATTGCGTGAGGGTTGAAAAAGCTGAAGTGTGTTAAAAAGTATAAACCAATTGCTCGGCTTGTCATCGGGGTTGTGCATGATAAATACTTTGTGTTAAAGAAGATAGAGCATGACGAGACTATATGATTTTGTAGGGATAGCTTTCTTTAGTGTTGATATTTTGAAAGACATGATTGTTTGTTGGGATGCCTGAGTATTGATGTCTTTACGTCAAATTATAGACTATTGCTTTGAATCACTTATGTCTTAATATTCATGCCATGTTTAGATATATGATCAAGTTTATGCTAGGTAGCATTCCACATCAAAAATTATCTTTTTTATCATTTACCTGCTCGAGGACGAGCAGGAATTAAGCTTGGGGATGCTGATATGTCTCCGTCGTATCTATAATTTTTGATTGTTTCATGCCAATATTATACAACTTTCACATATTTTTGGCAACTTTTTATATGATTTATTGGACTAACCTATTGACCCAGTGCCTAGTGCCAGTTCCTGTTTTCTGCATGTTTTTTTGTATCACAGAGTATCCATATCAAACGAAGTCCAAATGCAATAAAATTTTTATAGAGAATTATTTTGGAATATATGTGATTTTTGGGAGTTGGAATCACCGCAAACAGAGGCCCACACAGCCCACAAGACACCAGGGCGCGCCAGAAGCCCCTGGCACGTGGTGGTGGGTTGTGCCCTCCTCGAACGTTGGTTGGAGCTCTTCTCCGGGTGCAAGGAAGCTTATATCTAGAAAATATCGTGTTAAAATCTCAGCGCAATCGGAGTTACGGATCTTCCGGAATATAAGAAACGGTTTTCGGCCAGATCTGGAAAGCGCGAAACAGAAGAGAACAGAGAGGTAGATCCAATCTCGGAGGGGCTCCTGCCCTCCCCCGCCATGGAGGCCATGGACCAGAGGGGGAACTCTCCTCCCATCTAGGGGGAGTCCAAGGAATAAGAAGAAGGAGGGGGTCTCTCTCCCCCTCGCTTCCGGTGGTGCCGGAGTGCCACCGGGGAAACGATCGGGACGACAATCTACATCAACAATCTTGCTACCGTCATCACCAACTTTCTCCCCCTCTATGCAGCGGTGTAACACCCCTTATCCCCACTGTAATCTCTACTTAAACATGGTGCTCAACTCCATATATTATTTCCCAATGACCTTTGGTTATCCTATGATGTTTGAGTAGATCCATTTTGTCCTATGGGTTAATTTTGATCTTGGTTGGTATGATTGTATATTTTATTTATGGTGCTGTCCTACGGTGCCCTCCGTTCTCACGCAAACGTGAGGGGGCCCCACCGTAGGGTGTTGCAATATGTTCATGGTTCTCTTATGGTGGGTTGTGAGAGTGACAAAAGCTTAAACCCGAGTAAGTGGGATATGACGTATGGGAGTAAAGAGGACTTGATACTTAATGCTATGGTTGGGTTTCACGACCTTAACGATCTTTAGTAGTTGCGGATTCTTGCTAGGGGTCCAATCATAAGTGCATATGAACCAAGTAGAGAAAGTATGTTAGCTCATGCCTCTCCCTCATATAAAATTACAAGAATGATTATGGGTACTTGTTATCGATTGCCTAGGGACAAATAACTTTCTTCTTGGCACAAACCCTTTTTCTAAACACCTAACTTTTATTATCTTGCAAAGTACTTCTAGTTTTATTCTTGCAAAGTAGTTCTAGCATCACACCTACAAAATAGTTTCATACTTGTTTTAGGCAAAGCAAACATCAAGTGTGCGTAGAGTTGTATCGGTGGTCGATAGAACTTGAGGGAATATTTGTTCTGCCTTTACCTCCTCGTTGGGTTCCACATTCTTATTTATCGAAGAAGGCTACAAACGATCCCCTATACTTGTGGGTTATCATGCCCTGGTGGGTTGTGCTCCCCTCGGAGTAGCCCCCTGGTGCTTCTTGGGCCCACTAGATGTCTTCTGGTCCCGAAAAATCGACAAAACATTTCGCTGCATTCGGACTCCATTTGGTATTGATTTCCTGTGATGCAAAAAACATGCAAAAAGTAGTCAAGAAGGTGCTGCCCTCGAGAAGGTCATCAACCCCTACCTTGCGGAGGTGATGCGACACCCTCAAGCCATTGAGATGCGTGAGGGGGTGCTGCACATCCGCGGTGTTGAGGGGCCAAAGAAGACGGGAAGCGTGGAGACAAGACTCGAAGCAATGGAGCAGCCAAGTTTTAAAGTGTCAAGGGATGGTGGAGAGTGGACTCAACGCCAATCACATGATGATCACGGAGTTCACCAACAATCACAAGTTGGATGCTAAGAACATTGGGGAGGCCATCTACAAGCTTCACGAGAAAATCGAGCACCTCCAAGCCTAGATCTATAACCTGCAAAACCAAAACTGTGAGTATGAATACATATTTAAGAGGATGAGTTTGGCTGCAGATTTGAGGATCCCGGAGACTCGTTAATCTTCCTATGATGGTGAGCCTATGCCTTGGAAGATGGATGACAAGCCTACTTCATCAACAACTCCATCATCACCACCTCCGAAGAAAGAGACATAATACATGGGTATGGGCACTCCCCTTGGCAACTGCCAAGCTTGGGGGGGTGCCCCGGTATCATATCACCATCACATCTTTATCTTTAACATTTTTTCTTAGTTCGATCCTTTTGGTTATATCTTGATCTAGTAGAATAAAGTTTTAGTATGATCTAGCTTTGAGTTTTGCTTCGATCCCTATCTTTGTAATTGAGTCCTTGAGATATATAATAAAGAGTAGTTTTGAGTAAAGGGCTTTGCTTTCTTGCTACGATCTTGAGGGAATTAATAAAAGAAATAAATAAAAAGATCATATATTGATCTTATGGAGAGTAATGACTTCACATAAGGAGTATGTTGAATAAAGGTTGTTGAGAGTTGAAAAACATAGTTTTGGTCATTGTTGCAAATAATAGGAAGTAATAAAGAAAGAGAGGCTTCGCATATAAATATACTATCTTGGACATCTTTTGTAATTGTGAGCACTCATTAAAATATGACATGCTAAAAAGTTGATGTTGGACAAGGAAGACTACATAATGGGTTATGTTTTCCGATATCCGAATAGAAGTTATATTATCATGGATCATCCAACATTTTGAGCTTGCCTTTCCCTCTCATGCTAGCCAAATTCTTTGCACCAAGTAGAGATACTACTTGTGCTTCCAAACATCCCTTAAACCCAGTTTTGCCATGAGAGTCCACCATACCTACCTATGGATTGAGTAAGATCCTTCATGTAAGTTTTCATTGGTGCAAGCAATAAAAATTGCTCTCTAAATATGTATGATCTATTAGTGTGAAGAAAATAAGCTTTATACGAACTTGTGATATGGAAGAAATAAAAGCGACAGACTGCATAATAAAGGTCCTTATCACAAGCGTCAATATAAAGTGATGTTCTATTGCACTAAGATTTTATACATCCAACCATAAAAGCACATGACAACCTCTGCTTCCCTCTGCGAAGGGCATATCTTTTACTTTTATCTTCTACCCTTATACAAGAGTCCTGGTGATCATCACCTTTCCTTTTTATACTTTTCTTTGGCAAGCACTATATGTTGGAGAGATCTAGATATATATATATCCCCTCGGATATAGGTTTTCATAAAGTATTATTTGTTGACATTACCCTTGAGGTAAAAGGTTGGGAGGCAAAACTATAAGCCCCTATCTTTCTCTGTGTCCGATTGAAGCTTTGTACCCATAAATATCGTGTGAGTGTTAGCAATTGTGAAAGATTAAATGACAATTGAGTATGTGGACTTGCTGAAAAGCTCTTATATTGACTCTTTCTGATGTTATGATAAATTGCAATTGCTTCAGTGACTGAGATCATAGTTTGTTAGTTTTCAATGACATTTCTGATTCATACTTTACCTTGTGAACGAATTGTTACTTTGAGCATAAGAAATTATATGACATTATATGTTGTTGTTCTATAGATGATCATGATGCCCTCATGTCCATATTTTATTTTATCGACACCTCTATCTCTAAACAGGTGGACATATTTATCGATTTCGGCTTTTGCTTGAGGACAAGCGCGGCCTAAGCTTCGGGGAGTTGATACGTCCATTTTGCATCATGCTTTTATATTGACACTTAATGCATTATGGGCTGTTATTACATGTTATATCATAATACTTATGCCTATTCTCTCTTATTTTATAAGGTTCACATGAAGAGGGAGAATGTCGATAGCTGGAATTCTGGACTGGAAAAGGAGAAAATATTAGAGACCTATTCTGCACAACTCCAAAAGTCCTAAAACTTCACGAAGTATGTTTTTGGAATATATAAAAAATATTGGACGAAGAATGTACCAGAGGGGGCCCATCAGCCAGCCACAAGGGTGGAGGGCGCCCCCTACCCCCTTGGGCGCGCCCCCGACCTTGTGGCCCCCCTGACAGGCCTTCGGTGCCCATATTTGGCTATATGGTGTGTTTTGAACTGGAAAAATCACAAGGAAGATTTCCGGATGAAGCGCCACCGTCTTGAGGCGGAACCTGGGCAAAACCAATCTAGGGCTCCGGCGGAGCTGTTCTGCCGGGGAAACACCCCTCCGGGCGAGGGAAATCATTGCCATCATCATCACCAACGATCCTCTCGTCGAGAGGGGGTCAATATCCATCAATATCTTCACCGGCACAATCTCCTCTCAAACCCCCGTTCATCTCTTGTATTCGATATTGGTCCCAAAACCTCACATTGGTACATGTGGGTTGCTAGTAGTGTTGATTAATCCTTGTAGTTGATGCTAGTTGGTTTATCCGGTGGAAGATTATATTTTCAGATCCTTAATGATAATTAATACTCTTATGATTATGATTATGAACATGCTTTGTGAGTAGTTATGTTTGTTCCCGAGGACATGGGAGAAGTCTTGTTATAAGTAATCATGTGAATTTGGTATTCGTTCGATATTTTGATGAGATGTATGTTGTCTCTCCTCTAGTGGTGTTATGTGAATGTCGACTACATGACACTTCACCATTGTTTGGGCCTAGGGGAAGGCATTGGGAAGTAATAAGTAGATGATGGGTTGCTAGAGTGACAGAAGCTTAAACCCTAGTTTATGCGTTGCTTCGTAAGGGGCTGATTTGGATCCATATGTTTCATGATATGGTTAGGTTTACCTTAATTCTTCTTTCGTAGTTGCGGATGCTTGCGAGAGGGGTTAATCATAAGTGGGAGGCTTGTCCAAGGAAGGGCGGGACCCAAGCACCGGTCCACCCACATATGAAATTATCAAAGTAATGAACGCGGATCATATGAGCATGATGAAAACTAATTTGACAACAATTCCCTTGTGTCCTCGGGAGCGCTTTGCTTTATATAAGAGTTCATCCAAGCTTGTCCTTTGCTACAAAAAGGATTGGGCCACCTTGCTGCACCTTAGTTACTTTATTTACTTGTTACCCGTTATGATTTATCTTATCACAAAACTATGTGTTGCCCATAATTTTAGTGCTTGCAGAGAATACCTAGCTGAAAACCACTTGTCATTTCCTTCTGCTCCTCGTTGGGTTCGACACTCTTACTTGTCGAAAGGACTACGATAGATCCCCTATACTTGTGGGTCATCAATGGGCCACCGACAGGGGATCCTCTCAGGGGAGGCGGGTGGTGGTCACTGGACCATCGAGCGTGGTGGCCAGGGCGGAGTTCCCTGGCCGGGTGGCGGCGGCGATCGCCTCCATGGCCAGAGGGTTTGGAGATTAGGTCTAATCGTTGTGCTCAAAATTCGACCGTTGGAAACGTGTCACTCGGCCATTGGTTGAATCGCATGTTCAATTTGATCATTTCCCTTCAGTGAAGGTTGCGACTCTAATAGACACCCCACTCCAACATTGTCCGTTGGCTGCTCCGTTTAAGATTTCTGAGAGGATTGATTGAGCATCCCCTCTCTGAGAGATTTAAGTTTAAAATTCACCGAGAGAAAACCAAGAGCCGAAACTTAGACAGTGGTTAAGCATCACAGTAGTTCTGAGTTAGAGTTCTTGTACCTATTACTCTTGAGAGCTACGCACTCTCTAGACGGATAGGTGTCGGCTTGAGTGACGAAGAGTAATTGTCTTCACCTAGCAAAGTCTTCAGCAACCAAGAGTAGTTGTGGTTCATGAAGAAGTCCATTGAAAGTTTAGAGATTACCGACAAGCATCTACCATGAGTGAAATCAACTGGAGTTTGATCAGCTCCGAGTTGAAGGAGAATAGGGCGGAGAGAGGTTTGCTCCTGTGTTCAAACACAAGTCCCTATAACAAGACGTAGTCCTTTGGAAGAAGAGTGAACTAGTCTACAAAACTCATTTTTCGCCATTGAGCACACATTGATGGAGTCTTGGACTAGGGGGCACTCACCACAACGTCTCCCGGTCAGAGGGTCGGGCCGAGTACCCCCATGGCGGTTCACTCACGGGCCACTTCTGGCATCCCATGAGGTATACGAGGAAAATTCCACAAGACATGACCATCAAAAAAAGGACTCCTCTCCATCAACGTATCCGACTAGGACTCTTGTTATCCTAGGCCTCTAGTATATTATAAAAGCCGAGGTCAGGCTAGTTGATAGATCATATATTTTAGATCATTAGAATCACACAACAATCTCGTCGTAGATACTTGTACTATGTACTATCCTTGAAAGCGGGACGTAGGGTTTACCTCTTTGAGAGGGCCCGAACCTAGGTAAAATCATGTGTCCATGATGTCATCGCTCCAAAACGCCTAGTTCAGGACATCTACCTCGAGATATGCCAGATTTAGCACCGATATTGATTGCCCATGCAGGTCCTGCTGGGTGGTCGTTGCAGATCGATGGGACGATCAGATGACATTGTTTTAGTTAGATCTTTTTTAAAAGAAATATTTTTTTCTGGTCTCCTGCTGTTCTATTTGCAGATCAGAAATTTTGTTTGCCTCAAGTTCGACGCTGACAACACCCTAGGGAACAATTCGGCAGCTCCTGCGGCAGGTGACCGATTCCCTTGCGTGGCCTGGGCCGTTGTGCATCATGGTTTGTGGTATTTGTATGCGTGGGTTATCGAGGAGTTGTCATGCACCCATGGATCAAATCAAGCCAAAAGGAACAGCCGCCTCGCGTTCGTTCCTGTGGCGCACAAGTCAAATTCATTTTACCCCCAAAGCAATCCCCTTAGAGCGGTGCATGAGGTGATGAGTGCTGACCCACATGAAGACCAAGCTAATTCTAGCTAGCTAGTAGTCGTGGAGAACAAAGAGCTACCATGAGCAAACTGACAATTCATAGAGCTACCATGCGCAAACCGACAATTCATCTGGCAGCCATACATGAACTATCAATCTTGCCTCGATCTCCAACTGCGGATAACCTCAGGTTTTATTTCTCCTGACTATTCGTTTAGTATGTAAAATTATTACATAGAGAATATTTTCTGTCCTTCTGTACTACATTATTTTGTAGAGATATTTTACCGACGTTTCTACGTGGCATCAGTCTGGCCAGCCTCTTGCCGTCACCTAGACCGGCCGACCTATGCTGACATTGCCGTGCCACAACGTCGTTATGCCATCGAACTGACCTCGATGCTCATGCCATATTTACCAGATTGTTCACTTCGCATAAATTAATTATGCACCTTTTTCTTGTCAAGTATTATTATTTCTTGCTTGCAGTATTTTATGTGCGCAGGTAATCGACTTCGACTGCGTTATGTGGTCACTTCGGCGTACCGACTTCGCCGTTCCACCTTCGTCGACCAAATTGCATCTTCACCTTAGCGAGCCTCCCTATGCCAGCATCGCCTGCCGCCTCTTCTTAAAGCCGACATCTAACACGTTAACACGCTTCGACACATCGGCTGACATGGAGGCTCCGGCGTCTCCCCACCGACCTGCTCTGACATCTCTTCATCAACCTACTCTAGGGACTTCGGTGTCATTAGCCGACCAGCTTCGTCATGTTAGCTGGACTGGGGGCTTCGCCTTGCCACATCGACCGTGTTGTGTTGCCATTTCTTCAAGCCGAGCTCCTTGCTCAGTCACCTAGGACTTGGGGTCTGGGACCTCAGTCAAGTCAAGGACTACACACCACGTCGAATCTGTCAAAGTTCACCGGGCATCCACGTCCCGTCTCAAGCCTGGACCATGTCATCAACGCCGAGCACATTAACCAGCTAAGTCGCTTTCATGCTCAATTTTTTTAAATTTTAAATCTCTGTTCGGCTCAACCAAGCATTATATTTGTGTTAAACAAAAACGTTGTTTGTTAAAAAAACTTAGTTTGCTAAAAGCACTTCTTTTTCCCATGTTAAATGGGGGCTATTAAATTTGTATGAGTTGTTCTATAATAAATATTTCCTTCTAAGTCGTTGCAAAGTATTTTTCTACCACTCATTTTTCGACTCGAGTGTGTGGTCAATAGCTAGATGGCCTATTTTCTCTCTCAGCCACTCGTGCCTAGTTCGATAAACTGGCCTGATAAGCACTTCACCATCGAGAAGGGAGGTTGAAGCCGACGGCTGACCAGCTTGAAGTCTAGAGATCAAACGTGTCATGTTAAAGCACGACGGAAACGCAAATTAATTTTAAAGAGCAATTTCGGATTGGTACAGAAGAAACTTGATTTAATTTAGAAATAATATTTTTATGTAAGTTTTCTAGTTTTTCGAGCATAACACTAACAATATAATGCTAGATGCCTTTAAAGCATCGAGAATATTAATGGTGGGTTGCGACTAGAGCCGAACCCTCTAAAAGCCAAGGTAATCCATGGAGTCCTCGGCAAAACATTCTTGAATATTGCTTTATATGCATCAGTTCGAGTTGTGTCTTTTGGTCAATAGTTGGGTTTCCCGACTCTTGTGATTACTCCTTACGTTTCTGGTTTTTTGGCTAAGGGTAAAGAGATAACCACTGTGGTTGTACTTCCGGTTTAACTGTTCAAGTACCTCAGTGGAGAAAGCCAAAAATTGCCTGTCACAATGAGCATAAACTGGTCAGCGATCCGATGAATGTGTCAAACTATAGACCGATAGAGGTTACCCCTTAAACAATGGGCCTTTCATAAAATTGGCCCAAGTGTTAATGGCTTGACCTCGGTTGATGCCGAACACCAACCGGGGGCTAGTAACTGTTGGAAATATGCCCTAGAGGCAATAATAAATTAGTTATTATTATATTTCCTTGTTCATGATAACCGTTTATTATCCATGCTATAATTGTATTGATTGGAAACTCAGATACATGTGTGGATACATAGACAACACCATGTCCCTAGTGAGCCTCTAGTTGACTAGATCGTTGATCAATAGATGGTTACGGTTTCCTGACCATGGACATTGGATGTCGTTGATAACGGGATCACATCATCAGGAGAATGATGTGATGGACAAGACCCAATCCTAAGCCTAGCACAAAGATCGTGTAGTTCGTATGCTAAAGCTTTTCTAATGTGAAGTATCATTTCCTTGGACCATGAGATTGTGCAACTCCCGGATACCGTAGGAGTGCTTTGGGTGTGCCAAACGTCACAACGTAACTGGGTGGCTATAAAGGTACATTACAGGTATCTCCGAAAGTGTCTGTTGGGTTGGCACGAATCGAGACTGGGATTTGTCACTCCGTGTAAACGGAGAGGTATCTCTGGGCCCACTCGGTAGGACATCATCATATGCGCAATGTGACCAAGGAGTTGATCACGGGATGATGTGTTACGGAACGAGTAAAGAGACTTGCCGGTAACGAGATTGAACAAGGTATAGGGATACCGACGATCGAATCTTGGGCAAGTACAATACCGCTAGACAAAGGGAATTGTATACGGGATTGATTGAGTCCTTGACATCGTGGTTCATCCGATGAGATCATCGTGGAACATGTGGGAGCCAACATGGGTATCCATATCCCGCTGTTGGTTATTGACCGGAGAACGTCTCGGTCATGTCTGCATGTCTCCCGAACCCGTAGGGTCTACACACTTAAGGTTCGATGACGCTAGGGTTATAAAGGAAGCTTGTTTGTGGTTACCGAATGTTGTTCGGAGTCCCGGATGAGATCCCGGACGTCACGAGGAGTTCTGGAATGGTCCGGAGGTAAAGATTTATATATAGGAAGTCCTATTTCGGCCATCGGGGCAAGTTTTGGGGTCATCGGTATTGTACCGGGACCACCGGAAGGGTCCCGGGGGCCCACCGGGTGGGGCCACCTATCCCGGAGGGCCCCATGGGCTGAAGTGAGAAGGGATCCAGCCCAAAGTAGGCTGGGGCGCCACTTCCCCTAGGGCCCATGCGCCTAGGGTGAAAGGGGAACCCTAAGGAAGAGTCCCAGGGAGGGAAGGCACCTCCTAGGTGCCTTGGGGGGAGGGAAACCTCCCCTGGCCGCCGACCCCTAGGAGATTGGATCTCCTAGGGCTGGCGCACCCCCCCTTGGGCTCCCTATATATAGTGAGGGTAGGAGGGCCTCTTGAGACAACCCTTTGCCTTTGGTGCAGCCCTCCCTCTCTCCCAAGTCCTTCTCCTCTCCCGTGGTGCTTGGCGAAGCCCTGCAGGATTGCCACGCTCCTCCACCACCACCATGCCGTTGTGCTGCTGTTGGATGGAGTCTTCCTCAACCTCTCCCTCTCTCCTTGCTGGATCAAGGCATGGGGGACGTCACCGGGTTGTACGTGTGTTGAACGCGGAGGTGCCGTGCGTTCGGCACTTGGTCATCGGTGATTTGAATCACGACAAGTACGACTCCATCAACCCCGTTCACTTGAACGCTTCCGCTTAGCGATCTACAAGGGTATGTAGATGCACTCTCCTTCCCCTTGTTGCTGCTCTCTCCATAGATAGATCTTGGTGACACGTAGGAAAATTTTGAATTTCTGCAACGTTCCCCAACAGTGGCATCATGAGCTAGGTCTATGCGAAGATTCTATGCACGAGTAGAACACAAAGTAGTTGTGGGCGTTGATTTTGTTCAATATGCTTGCCGCTACTAGTCTTATCTTGATTCGACGGTATTGTGGGATGAAGCGGCCCGGTCCAACCTTACACGTATGCTTACGTGAGACCGGTTCCACCGACAAACATGCACTAGTTGCATAAGGTGGCTGGCGGGTGTCTGTCTCTCCCACTTTAGTCGGATCGGATTCGATGAAAAGGGTCCTTATGAAGGGTAAATAGCAATTGGCATATCACGTTGTGGTCTTTGTGTAGGTAAGAAACGTTCTTGCTAGAAACCCATAGCAGCCACGTAAAACATGCAAACAACAATTAGAGGACGTCTAACTTGTTTTTGCAGGGTATGCTATGTGATGTGATATGGCCAAAAGGATGTGATGAATGATATATGTGATGTATGAGATTGATCATGTTCTTGTAATAGGAATCACGACTTGCATGTCGATGAGTATGACAACCGGCAGGAGCCATAGGAGTTGTCTTAATTTATTTATGACTTGCATGTCAACATAAACGTCATGTAATTACTTTACTTTATTACTAACCGTTAGCTGTAGTAGTAGAAGTAATAGATGACGTGACAACTTCAAGAAGACACGATGATGGAGATCATGGTGTCATGCCGGTGACGATGATGATCATGGAGCCCCGAAGATGGAGATCAAAAGGAGCAATATGATATTGGCCATATCATGTCACTATTTGATTGCATGTGATGTTTATCATGTTTATACATCTTATTTGCTTAGAACGATGGTAGTAAATAAGATGATCCCTTACAACAATTTCAATAAGTGTTCTCCCCTAACTGTGCACCGTTGCTACAGTTCGTCGTTTCTAAGCACCACGTGTTAATCGGGTGTGATGGATCCTTACGTTCACATACAACGGGTGTAAGACAGTTTTACACATGCAAAAACACTTAGGGTTAACTTGACGAGCCTAGCATGTACAGACATGGCCTCAGAACACAGAAGACCGAAAGGTCGAGCATGAGTCGTATAGAAGATACGATCAGCATAAAGATGTTCACCGACGTTGACTAGTCCGTCTCACGCACAGATCGGACACGGCCTAGTTGACTCGGATCATGTAATCACTTAGATGACTAGACGGATGTCTATCTAAGTGGGAGTTCATAAGATGAACTTAATTATCTTGAACATAGTCAAAAGGTTTTTGCAAATTATGTCATAGCTCGCGCTTTAGTTCTACTGTTTAGTTATGTTCCTAGAAAAAATTAGTTGAAAGTTGATAGTAGCAATTATGCGGACTAGGTCCGTAAACTGAGGATTGTCCTCATTGCTTCTTAGAAGGCTTATGTCCTTAGTGCACTGCTCAGTGTGCTGAACCTCGAACGTTGTCTGTGGATGTTGCGAACATCTGACATACACATTTTGATAACTACATGATAGTTCAGTTAAACGGTATAGAGTTGAGGCACCAAAGATGTTTTGGAAACGTCGCAAAACATATGAGATGTTTTGAGGGCTGAAATTGGGATTTCAAGCTCGTGCCCACGTCAAGAGGTATAAGACCTCCGACGATTTTCTTAACCTCTAAACTAAGGAGAAAAGCTCAATTGTTGAGCTTGTGCTCGGATTGTCTGAGTACAACAATCATTCGAATCAAGTGGGAGTTGATCTTCCAGATAAGATAGTGATGTTTCTCCGAAGTCATTACCACCAAGCTGCTAGAGCTTCGTGATGAACTATAATATATCGGGGACATGTATGATGATCCTTGAGATGTTCGTGATGTTTGACACCACAAAAGTAGAAATCAAGAAGGAGCATCAACTGTTGATGGTTGGTGAAACCACTAGTTTCAAGAAGGGCAAGGGCACGAAGGGATACTTCATAAAACGGCAATTCAGCTGCTGCTCTAGTGAAGAAACCCAAGGTTGAACCCAAACCCGAGACTAAGTGCTTCTGTAATAAAGGGAACAGCCACTGGAGCAGAATTACCCTAGATACTTGGTAGATTAGAAGGCTGGCAAGGTCGATAGAAGTATATTGGATATACATTATGTTAATGTGTACTTTACTAGTACTCCTAGTAGCACCAGGGTATTAGATACCGGTTCGGTTGCTAAGTGTTAGTAACTCGAAATAAAAGCTACGGAATAAACGGAGACTAGCTAAAGGTGAGTTGACGATATGTGTTGGAAGTGTTTCCAATGTTGATATGATCAAGCAACGCACGCTCCCTCTACCATCGAGATTGGTGTTAAACCTAAATAATTGTTATTTGGTGTTTGCGTTAAGCATAGACATGATTGGATTATGCCTATCGCAATACGATTATTCATTTAAGAAGAATAATGGTTACTCTGTTTATTTGAATAATACCTTCAAATGGTCTTACACCTGAAATGAATGGTTTATTGAATCTCGATCGTAGTGATACACATGTTCATGCCAAAAGATAGTAATGATAGTACCACCTACTTGTGGTACTGCCACTTAAGTCATATTGGTATAAAACGCATGAAGAAGCTCCATGTTGATGGATCTTTGGGCTCACTCGTTTTTGAAAAGTTTGAGACATGCGAACCATGTCTGTTGGTATATATGCATGAAGAAACTCCATGCAAATGGACCGTTTTGTACTCACTTGATTTTGAATCACTTGAGAAATGCAAATCATACCACATGGGCAAGATGACTGAAAGCCTCGGTTTTCAGTAAAATGGAACTAGAAAGCAGCTTGTTGGAAGTAATACATTTTGATGTGTGCAGTCCAATGAGTGCTGAGGCATGTAGTGGATATCCTTATGTTTTTACTTCACAGATAATTTGAGTAGATGTTGAGTATATTTACTTGATGAATCACGAGTCTGAATTATTGAAAGGTTCAAGTAATTTCAGTGTGAAGTTGGAAGATCGTCGTGATAAGAGGATAAAAATATCTATGATATGATCATAGAGATGAATATCTGAATTACGAGTTTGGCACAGAATTAAGACATTGTGGAAATTGTTTCAAAACTAATACAGCCTGGAACACCATAGTGTGATGGTGTGTCCGAACATCATAACTGCACCCTATTGGATATGATGCATACCATGATGTCTCTTATCGAATTACCACGATAGTTTATGGGTTAGGCATTAGAGACAACCACATTCACTTTAAAGAGGGCACCACGTAATTCCGATGAGATGACACCGTATGAACTATGGTTTAGAGAAACCTAAGCTGTCATTTCTTGAAAAGTTTGGGGGTGCGACTCTTATGTGAAAAAGTTTCAGGCTGATAAGCTCGAACCCAAAGCGGATAAATGCATCTTCATAGGACACCCAAAACAGTTGGGTATACCTCCTGTCTCAGATCCTAAAGCAATAAGGGATTGTTTCTAGAATCGGGTCCTTTCTCGAGGAAAAGTTTCTCTCGAAAGAATTGAGTGGGAGGATGGTGGAGACTTGATGAGGTTATTGAACCGTCACTTCAACTAGTGTATAGCAGGGCACAAAGAGTTGTTCCTGTGGCACCTACACCAATTGAAGTGGAAGCTTATGATATTGATCATGAGACTTCGGATCAAGTCACTCCCAAACCTCGTGGGATGACAAGGATGCGTACTACTTCAGAGTGGTACGTAATCCTGTCTTGGAAGTCATGTTGCTAGACAACAATGAACCTACGAGCTATGGAGAAGCGATGGTGGGCCTGGATTCCGATAAATGGCTTGAGGCCATATAATCCGAGAGAGGATCCATGTATGAAAACAAAGTGTAGACTTTGGAAGAACTACTTGATGGTCGTAAGGCTGTTGAGTGTAGATGGATTTTAAAAGGAAGACGGACAATGATGGTAAATGTCACCATTAAGAAAGCTCGACTTGTCGTTAAGATGTTTTCCGACAAGTTCAAGGAGTTGACTACAGTGAGATTTTCTCACTCGTAGCGATGCTAAGAGTCTGTTGGAATTATATTAGCGATTACTGCATTATTTATGAAATCTTGCAGATAGGATGTCAAAACATTGTTTCCTCGATGAATTTTTGAGGAAAGGTTGTATGTGATACAACCGGAAGGTTTTGTCAATCCTGAAAGATGCTAATAAGTATGCAAAGCTCCAGCAATCCTTCTAAGGACTGGAGTAAGCATCTCGGAGTTGGAATGTATGCTTTGATGATCAAAGATTTTGGGTGTATACAAAGTTTATGAGAAACTGGTATTTCCAAAGAAGTGAGTGGGAGCACTATAGAATTTCTGATGAGTATATGTTGTTAACATATTTTTAATCAGAAATGACGTAGAATTTCTGGAAAGCATATAGGGATATTTGGAAAGTGTTTTTCAATGAAAACCTGGATTAAGCTATTTGAACATTGAGCATCAAGATCTATAAGGATAGATCAAAACGCTTAATGGTACTTTCAAATGAGCACATACCTTGACATGATCTTGAAGGTGTTCAAGATGGATCAGTCAAAGAAGGAGTTCTTTCCTGAGTTATAAGGTATGAAGTTAAGACTTAAAGCTCGACCACGGCAGAATAGAGAGAAAAGACGAAGGTCGTCCCCTATGCTTAAGACGTAGGCTCTACAGTATGCTATGATGTGTACCGCACCTGAAGTGTGCCTTGCCATGAGTCAGTCAAGGGGTACAAGAGTGATCCATGAATGGATCACAGGACAGCGGTCAAAGTTATCCTTAGTAACTAGTGGACTAAGGAATTTTCTCGATTATGGAGGTGGTAAAAGAGTTCGTCGTAAAGGGTTACGTCGATGCAAGCTTAACACCTATCCGGATAGCTCTGATAGAGATACCGGATACGTATAATGGAGCAACAATTTAGAATAACTCCAACTAGAACAGTTATTTGGAATAGCTCCAAATAGAACGTGGTAGCTACATCTAGGAGATGACATAGAGATTTGTAAAGCACACACGGATCTGAAAGGTTCAGACCCGTTGACTAAAACCTCTCTCACAAGCAACATGATCAAACCCAGAACTCATTGAGTGTTAATCACATAGTGATGTGAACTAGATTATTGACTCTAGTAAACTCTTTGGATGTTGGTTACATGGCGATGTGACCTGTGAGTGTTAATCACATGGCGATGTGAACTAGATTATTGACTCTGGTGCAAGTGGGAGACTGTTGGAAATATGCCCTAGAGGCAATAATAAATTAGTTATTATTATATTTCCTTGTTAATGATAATCGTTTATTATCCATGCTATAATTGTATTGATAGGAAACTCAGATACATGTGTGGATACATAGACAACACCATGTCCCTAGTGAGCCTCTAGTTGACTAGCTCGTTGATCAATAGATGGTTACGGTTTCCTGACCATGGACATTGGATGTCGTTGATAACGGGATCACATCATTAGGAGAATGATGTGATGGACAAGACCCAATCCTAAGCCTAGCACAAAGATCGTGTAGTTCGTATGCTAAAGCTTTTCTAATGTCAAGTATCATTTCCTTAGACCATGAGATTGTGCAACTCCCGGATACCGTAGGATGCTTTAGGTGTGCCAAACGTCACAACGTAACTGGGTGGCTATAAAGGTACATTACAGGTATCTCCGAAAGTGTCTGTTGGGTTGGCACGAATCGAGACTGGGATTTGTCACTCCATGTAAACGGAGAGGTATCTCTGGGCCCACTCGGTAGGACATCATCATATGCGCAATGTGACCAAGGAGTTGATCACGGGATGATGTGTTATGGAACGAGTAAAGAGACTTGCCGGTAACGAGATTGAACAAGGTATAGGGATACCGACGATCGAATCTCGGGCAAGTACAATACCGCTAGACAAAGGGAATTGTATACGGGATTGATTGAGTCCTTGACATCGTGGTTCATCCGATGAGATCATCGTGGAACATGTGGGAGCCAACATGGGTATCCAGATCCCGCTGTTGGTTATCGACCGGAGAACGTCTCGGTCATGTCTGCATGTCTCCCGAACCCGTAGGGTCTACACACTTAAGGTTCGATGATGCTAGGGTTATAAAGGAAGCTTGTTTGTGGTTACCGAATGTTGTTCGGAGTCCCGGATGAGATCCCGGACGTCACGAGGAGTTCCGGAATGGTCCGGAGGTAAAGATTTATATATAGGAAGTCCTATTTCGGCCATCAGGGCAAGTTTCGGGGTCATCGGTATTGTACCGGGACCACCGGAAGGGTCCCGGGGGCCCACCAGGTGGGGCCACCTATCCCGGAGGGCCCCATGGGCTGAAGTGAGAAGGGATCCAGCCCAAAGTGGGCTGGGGCGCCACTTCCCCTAGGGCCCATGCGCCTAGGGTGAAAGGGGAACCCTAAGGAAGAGTCCCAAGGAGGGAAGGCACCTCCTAGGTGCCTTGGGGGGGAGGGAAACCTCCCCTGGCCGCCGCCCCCTAGGAGATTGGATCTCCTAGGGCTGGCGCACCCCCCCCTTGGGCTCCCTATATATAGTGAGGGTAGGAGGGCCTCTTGAGACAACCCTTTGCCTTTGGTGCAGCCCTCCCTCTCTCCCAAGTCCTTCTCCTCTCCCGTGGTGCTTGGCGAAGCCCTGTAGGATTGCCACGCTCCTCCACCACCACCATGCCGTTGTGCTGCTGTTGTATGGAGTCTTCCTCAACCTCTCCCTCTCTCCTTGCTGGACCAAGGCGTGGGAGAGGTCACCGGGCTGTACGTGTGTTGAACGCGGAGGTGCCGTGCGTTCGGCACTTGGTCATCGGTGATTTGAATCACGACGAGTACGACTCCATCAACCCCGTTCACTTGAACGCTTCCGCTTAGCGATCTACAAGGGTATGTAGATGCACTCTCCTTCCCCTCGTTGCTGGTCTCTCCATAGATAGATCTTGGTGACACGTAGGAAAATTTTGAATTTCTGCAACGTTCCCCAACAGTAACTGGCCTCCCAACTTGAAGCTCCTATGACTAAGCGAAAGTTATAAAGGCTGCATATCAGATTGCCGCGTTTTTGCTAACACAACCCCCTCCGGGCACCGAGATATCGGCTAAGGTTGCCTTGTTACTGCGGAAACACCCTGCGTAACATCTACAAAGGGGTGGAAGCCGATGATTGGCCACTTTCAAATGATAAATGGTCGCAACAGAGTCAAAATAAACATATAGCATAAAGCTGCAAAGTACAGCTTAAAAGCTGACCATCCAACATATCCTCAGCTTTTTCTATTCAATATACGAGCACTGCCTCCCGTAATCATCGCTATAAAGCCATAAATATGCATAAATTTGACTTGAGATTTTGGCCAAGTTGGGTCTCCTGGCTCCTGTGCTTACCATTTACGTTCCCGATTGTTCGACTAGGGGGTAAAGGGAGCACTTCTGTGATTGTTACTACCGGATCATCTAGGTTCGTACCTCAGACGCGTGAAGCCGAAAGCTAGATGTCTTAAGAATATAATTGTTCCACAACAACGGAAGTGAAAATTTAGGTTCATTAAGACCACAATGTCCAGGAACTTTCCCCAAACTAAATCCTCAATATTTTACTCCCACATTGATTGGAGGTAAGGTTTCATGATCATGGCCAACATGACAGTCTGGGAAAAAGAACTTATAAAGGAACTACTTTTCCCAAAAAATGTTTCTTACGTTAAATAGTAATACAACATATCTCTCCATGTACCTTTTTTATAAAGCCGTATGGCTGAATTGCCTTGTTTGTTGTGAATCTTTGCCCTCATAAAGGCTTTATAAAGTAGGACAAACACTTGAAGCTGATGGTCGGTCAACAAAGTTTTGTACAATGTGGATTCGAGCGTTAACAATGTAAAGTGCTTGGATACATAGAACCATTACACATAAATTGTGATTAAAATCAATTTACTTCAACCCATCTATTAAAGAGTCAAGGGCACAGTCTCGTTGAGATAACCGAGTAGCTGACATAACACTCTCATAATTCTTGTTGGCTTTGATTTCCTTTCCATCCAACCCTTTGGGTCGAGCTTGGCAATATTGGCTTTTACAAGCTCCAACTCCTTTAAGAGATCTTTATTCTCTTGCCAAGAAGTCTCTATCAAACAAAACAAAATTTTCCGTCAAACGGATATCGATCCTTAATTCGGCCACCCCTGCCCAAATTAAGGCTCGGGGGCTACTAGCTTCGCGCTTCTCAATTAAAAGCCATTAAAGGGGTACATCGATCCCCTGATCTGGTGTTCTGACCCGACCAGTGGCCTGGGGTCTACTGCATTCAATGCAAGGAAATTAAAAGTGCAAAACAGTTTTCAAGGAGATTACGATCCTCAGGTTGGTTGGTAGTACCCAACCCAAGTCTCGGGAACTATTGCGCACCGCATTTCTATTCCTAAGTATGTTATCGAGCAAGGACTTGATCCTCGGTCCAATTTCAAGAATCACCCCGAGTCTGAGGGGCTACTGGGAATAGCAGTTTCATGCTAACCTTCAGGTGCATCCTAGATTTTAGGCTGACACACACCTTCAGGGCTACTGGCTATACATCTTGGCAGAGAATAAAATTGCACCAATCGAAAAAAATCCACAAAAAATCAATCCATGGCCGAGGTGGTGCACCACCTCGGAAATGGTCCGACGTAAAGCTCAGATGTGAGTGGCTGGCTCCATAGAGGGTAGATGACCCAAAAGTATAGGGGATCTATCGTAGTCCTTTCGATAAGTAAGAGTGTCGAACCCAACGAGGAGCAGAAGGAAATGATAAGCGGTTTCCAGCAAGGTATTCTCTGCAAGTACTGAAATAAGTGGTAACAGATAGTTTTGTGAAGATAATTTGTAATGAGCAACAAGTAACAAAAGTAAATAAGGTGCAGCAAGGTGGCCCAATCCTTTTTGTAGCAAAGGACAAGCCTGGACAAACACTTATAAGATGTAAAGCGCTCCCAAGGACACATGGGAATATCGTCAAGCTAGTTTTCATCACGTTCATATGATTCGCGTTCGGTACTTTGATAATTTGGTATGTGGGTGGACCGGTGCTTGGTTACTGCCCTTACTTGGATAAGCATCCCACTTATGATTAACCTCTATTGCAAGCATCTGCAACTACAACAAAAGTATTAAGGTAAACCTAACCATAGCATGAAACATATGGATCCAAATCAGCCCCTTACGAAGCAACGCATAAACTAGGGTTTAAGCTTCTGACACTCTAGCAACCCATCATCTGCTTATTACTCCCCAATGCCTTCCTCTAGGCCCAAATAATGGTGAAGTGTCATGTAGTCGATGTTCACATAACACCACTAGAGGGGAGACAACATACATCTCATCAAAATATGGAACAGATACCAAATTCACATGACTACTAATAGCAAGACTTCTCCCATGTCCTCAGGAACAAAAGTAACTACTCACAAAGCATAAACATGTTCATAATCAGAGGGGTATTAATATGCATATATGATCTGAACATATGATCTTCCACCAATTAAACCAACTAGGATCAACTACATGGAGTAATTAACACTGCTAGCAACCTACTAGCACCAATCCCGGACTTGGAGACAAGAATTGGATACAAGAGATGAACTAGGGTTTTGAGATGAGATGGTGCTGACGAAGATGTTGATGGAGATTGCCCTGTCCCGATGATAGGAGCATTGGTGATGACGATGGCGATGATTTCCCCCTCCGGGAGGGATGTTTCCCCGGCAGAACAGCTCCGCCAGAGCCCTAGATTGCTTCCGCCAAGGTTCCGCCTCGTGGCGGCGGAGTTTCGTCCGAGAAGATGGCTTATGATTTTTTTTCCCATCGAAAGACTCCATATAGCAGAAGATGGTCACCGAAGGGCCACCAGGGGGCCCACGAGGTAGGGGCACGCCCAGGGGGTAGGGCGTGCCCCCCACCCTCGTGGGCAGGGTGTGGCCCCCCTGGTGAAGTTATTGCTCTCAATATTTTTTATATATTTGGAAAACGTCTTTCGTGAAGTTTCAGTACTTTTGGAGTTGTGCAGAATAGGTCTCTAATATTTGCTCCTTTTCCAGCCCAGAATCCCATCTACCGGCATTCTCCCTCTTTATGTAAACCTTGTAAAATAAGAGAGAATAGGCATAAGTATTGTGACATAATGTGTAATAACAGCCCATAATCCAATAAATATCAATATAAAAGAATGATGCAAAATGGACGTATCAACTCCCCCAAGCTTAGACCTCGCTTGTCCTCAAGCGAAAAGCCGAAATCGAAAAATATGCCCACATGTTTAGAGATAGAGGTGTCGATAAAAATAAAATATGGACATGAGGGCATCATGATCATTCTTAGAACAACAACTTATATAATTCTTGTCATGTGATTTCTAATGCTAGAGTAATAATTCAATCACAATATCAAGTATGAATCGTAAACTTCATTGAAAACTAACAAACTACAATCTCAGTCATTGAAGCAATTGCAATTTATCATAACATAGGAAAGAGTCAATGTATAAGAGCTTTTCAGCAAGTCCACATACTCAACTATCATATAATCTTTCACAATTGCTGACACTCATGCAATACTTATGGGTATGGAGTTTTAATCGGACACAGAGAAAGATAGGGGCTTATAGTTTTGCCTCCCAACGTTTTACCTCAAGGGTAATGTCAATAGTAATAGTTCATGAAAACTCACATCCAATTAGCCATATATACCAGAATCTTTCCAACATATTGTGCTTGCCAAAGGATAAAATGTAAAAAGGAAGGGTGAAGATCACCATGACTCTTATGCAATGTAGGAGATAAAGGTAAAAGATAGGCCCTTCGTAGAGGGAAGCAGAGGTTGTCATGCGCTTTTATGGTTGGATGCACAAAATCTTAATGTGAAAGAATGTCACTTTGTATTGCCACTTGTGATATGGACCTTTATTATGCAGTCTGTCGCTTTTATTACTTCCATATCACACGATCGTATAAAGCTTATTTCCTCCACACCAATCAATCATACATATTTAGAGAGCAATTTTTATTGCTTGCACCGATGACAACTTACTTGATGGATCTTACTCAATCCATAGGTAGATATGGTGGACTCTTATGGCAAGACTGGTTTAAGGGTATTTGGAAGCACAAGTAGTATCTCTACTTGGTGCAATGAATTTGGCTAGCATGAGGGGGAAAGGCAAGCTCATCATGTTGGAAGATCCAAGACAATATAATTTATCTCAGATGTAAGAAAACATAACCCATTATGTTGTCTTTCTTGTCCAATGTTAACTCTTTAGCATGTCATATTTTAATGAGTGCTCACAATCATAAAAGATGTCCAAGATAGTATATTTATATGTGAAGACCTCTCTTTCTTTATTACTTCCTATTAATTGCAACGATGACCAAAACTGTGTTTGTCAACCCTCAACAACTTTTATTCATCATACTCTTTCTATGTGAGCTCATTACTCTCCATAAGACTCACATGATCTCTTTGTTTCTTTTTATTTCTTTCTCTTTTCTTTTATTCACTTAGGATCATGGCAAAATAATCAAGCCCTTGACTCAACACTAATCTTTATTATATAGCTCACGGACTCGATTACAAAGAAGGATAATAAAGCAAAACTCACAGCTAGATCATACTAAGAACTTTTATTCTACTAGATCAAGATATTACCAAAAGGGTCGAACTAATAAAAACGGTAAAGATAAAAGTGATGGTGATACGATACCGGGGCACTCCCCCAAGCTTGACAGTTGCCAAGTGGAGTGCCCATACCCAAGTGATTATGTCTCCTTTGTTGGTGAAGAAGGTGGAGTTGTTGATGATGGATAGTCGCACCTTGAGCGTAGGAGGTCTTCTAACTTGCGGATAATGCCCTTGAGTGCGATGATATGCTCCTTCAACAAAATATTTTCACGTATGAGATACTTATTTTGTATACGAGCCAACTCAATCATCTTGAAAGCTTCGATTTCTGTTGGGGTAAGAAGATTGTGATCCAGTTGAAGGGTGCCTTCTGTTGCTGGAACTTGGTCCTCCATGGCCTTCTTGATTCCTTCATCCTTGTTGATCTCTGAGGGAGTCCTGGATTAGGGGGTCTCTGGACAGCCGGACTATATCCTTTGGCCGGACTGTTGGACTATGAAGATACGAGATTGAGGACTTCATCCCGTGTCTGGATGGGACTCTACTTGGCGTGGAAGGCAAGCTGGGCAATACGGATATGCATATCTCCTCCTTTGTAACCGACCTTGTGTAACCCTAGCCTCCTCCGGTGTCTATATAAACCGGAGGGTTTTAGTCCATAGGACAACATACAATCATACCATAGGCTAGCTTCTAGGGTTTAGCCTCTCTGATCTCGTGGTAGATCAACTCCTGTACTACTCATATTATCAAGAATAATCAAGCAGGACGTAGGGTTTTACCTCCATCAAGAGGGCCCGAACCTGGGTAAAACATCGTGTCCCCTACCTCCTGTTACCATCCGCCTTAGACGCATAGTTCGGGACCCCCTACCCGAGATCCGCCGGTTTTGACACCGACATTGGTGCTTTCATTGAGAGTTCCTCTGTGTCGTCATCATTAGGCTTGATGGCTCCTTCAATCATCGATAGTGATGCAGTCCAGGGTGAGACTTTTCTCCCCGGACAGATCTTTGTATTCGGCGGCTTCACACTGCGGGCCAACTCTCTTGGCCATCGGGAGCAGATCGAGAGTTATGCCCCTGGCCACCAGGTCAGGTTTGGAAGCTTAAACTACACGACCGATATCCGCAGAGACTTGATCTTCGACGGATTCGAGCCCCTGCCGAGTGCGCCGCACGGTCACGATGAGCATAATTTAGCTCTACCATCGGACAGTGTTCAGGAGACCGCACCGGCAACTGCTCAGACCCTTAATTTGGAGCCAATTGCGCCATCCATGGGCGGGTGGATAGACCCTACCACGAAGGCCGTATTCTCAGCGGCGATCGAGCCGAGCATCGACCTTACCCTTCATGAGAGCCGTGATGCCAAACTACCGGATTCTTCCCCGGACACGGACTCCGAACCGCCTGCGCCCGTGCCTATCAAATCCGACTGGGCGCCGATCATGGAGTTTACCTCCGCGGATATCTTTTAGCACTCGCCCTTCGGCGACATACTGAACTCACTAAGGTCTCTCTCTCCTTGTTAGGAGAGTCCTGGCCGAACTATGTCCGGCAGGATTGGGATGCGGATAACGAAGAAATTCGCCGCCCACCCACCACGCACTTAGTAGCCACTGTCGACGATTTGACCGACATGCTCGACTTCGACTCCGAAGACATCGACGGTATGGACGACGATGCAGGAGACGAACAGGAACCACTGCCCACAGGGCACTGGATGCCCACTTCATCATATGACGTATACATGGTGGACACACCCAAAGAAAACGACGAGGAGGAAGGGAAGGACGCAGCGAAGGGTTGTTCCCTCGAGAAGCAGTAAAAGCGGTGGCGTAAGTGCCGCTCCAAATCCTGCCTTGGCAGAAACAACGATCATATAGACCTAGCGATAGAGCAGGGTGAACCATCGCCCGACCACGGCAACACGGAGAATCAAACCGAACAACCCGACTCCGTCAAAGATAATAGTCCGGACGACATCACACCAGACAGGCGCCCGGAGCAACAGAATGCCCATCAAAGGCTTGTTGCCACTGCGAGGAGTCTAAAAAAGCAGAAGCAAAGGCTCAGGGCTGCACAAGACACACTCAGAATCAGATGGAGTGAAGTACTCAACACTGCAGTGAAGTACGGCGGTAATCGCCACACCAAGAGCTACCCGAAGCGAAAGTTGCTACCTGAATTCGATGAGGAGGCCTTAGATCCCCCGCAATTAAAAAACAAAACGGCCATCCGGTCGGATAGACGACCTCGTGGCCAACATAGAGCGGCAAACGACGCCGCACATAAGCCAGTACGTGATCCATGTGAGGGCTCGCATCAAAAGGACGGCGCAACCAGATCCATATACGGGCCACACAAGCGCGCTCCAGCATGCAATGCAACACAACAAACATCCGAACACCACAGTACACCCAAATACAGGGGTGCCGCACACCCTCTATGTTTCACCGATGAGGTGTTGGACCATGAATTTCCAGAGGGATTCAAACCCGTAAACATAGAGGCGTACGACGGAACGACAGACCCTGGGGTCTGGATTGAGGACTACATCCTCCATATCCACATGGCTCGAGGAGACGATCTCCACGCCATCAAGTACTTACCCCTCAAGCTCAAAGGGCCAGCTTGACACTGGCTTAAAAGCCTCCCTGAAAACTCCATTGGAAGCTAGGAAGAGTTGAAGACGCTTTTCGGGCAAATTTTCAAGGGACCTATGTCCGACCACCGGATGCAGACGATTTAAGTCATATAACTCAACAGCCCGGAGAGTCAGCCCGAAAGCTTTGGAACAGGTTCCTCACTAAAAAGAACCAAATAGTCGACTGTCCGGACGCCGAAGCCTTAGCAGCTTTCAAGCACAGCGTTCGAGACAAATGGCTTCCCAGACACCTCGGCCAAGCAAAGCCGAGAACAATGGCAGCATTAACAAGCCTCATGACCCACTTTTGCGCAGGCGAGGATAGCTGGTTAGCCCGATGCAGCACCAGCGACCCAAGTACATCCGAAGTCAGGGACGGAAATGGGAAATCACGACGCAGCAAAAATAAGCGCCGGAATAAAGAAGACAGCCCGAAGAGCACGGCGGTAAACGCCAGATTTAGAAGCTGTCGGCCAGGTCAGCAAAAGCTGCCCTCCAAAGGCAACAGAGACGAAGTGTCCAGCCTAAACAAGATTCTGGACCAAATATGTCAGATCCATAGCACCCCCGATAAACCTGCAAATCATACCCATAGAGAATGTTGGGTCTTCAAGCAGTCTGGCAAACTCAACGCCGGACATAAGGGGCAGGATACACCAAGCGAAGACGAGGACGAGCCTCGCAAGAAAAACACTGGGGAACAGAAGAAATTCCCACCAGAAGTCAAAACAGTAAACGTGTTACATGTGACAAAGGGGAGAAACAAAGCGGCACTCCTAGAGACACATGCCTCAGGGCCTATCACCGCAGAGTTCTGCCACTGGTCGTCCCAACTGATCACCTTCGACCATCGAGATTACTCGGCAAGTATCCAGCGTGCAGGATGGGCTGCCTTGGTATTAGATCCAATAATTTACGGATACCACTTCACACGAGTCCTGATGGATGGCGGCAGCAGTTTAAACCTGATATATCAGGACACAGTTCGCAAAATGGGGATAGACCCAACAAAAATTAGCCGCAGTAATACTACCTTTAATGGAGTAACGCCAGGCCCAGAGGCCCATTGCACGGGCTCCCTGCTACTAGAGGATATATTCGGCTTTCCCGATAACTTCCGCAGTGAAAATTTAACATTCCACATCGCTCCGTTCCAAAGGGGTCATCAAGCACTACTCGGACGCGAAGCTTTCGCTCGCTTTAACGCAATACCGCATTAAGCTTCTCTCATGCTTAAGATGCCCGGTCCACATGGCATCATTACAGTAAATGGAAATATCAAGTGCTCCTTGCACGCGGAAGACCGTGCGGCTACCTTGGTAGCCGCATACTAAACAGCCTCACCAACTAATGCATCTGCCAGGTCGTTAAGACCACGGACGCGGTTAGACGAGTCCGGCGCAGCTATATGTACTTGATATAGGTTTTAATGGCTATACCCCTATTACAATACAAGGGGCTCAACGGGTGCAAACAAGTGGCAATTAGGCTCTCATCTTGAACTATATATAGTTTATTTAGTATAACCTACCTTTTTGCACGACAACTTTTCAAGTAAGTTCCTCTCTTTTACAGATGACCATCGTGCTACACCCGTCCAGGACATGGCACAACGGAGACACAGGCACAGACGTGCAGCAGGGACCCGTTCCAAGGATTCTTTTTAGATTAAGACCCTGCTTAAAGCTTTTTTACTATCTCTTGTTGATACACATCCCTCGATTCTCAGTACAATTGAGAAGGATGCTGACGTATTGGCATGTGGCCACATCAGAATATTGCACGTACCTGGACACCAGGGGCTTATTACCAAGGGCACTGTTTAGGCCCGGTTTACATCATAAAGACCGAATACCTTAGGGAGTGTTCGGCGTCGCGAGTTTGCCCTTATATGCATCAGCTCTGAATCATGTCTTTGGTCAAATGTTGGGTTTGCCCGGCTCCTGTGTTTTGCTGCCTTACATTCCGCTCTATCGGCTAAGGCGGCACCAGGAGAACTACTGCAATTGTGCCCTGGTTCATCCGGACGAGCACCTCAGTAGAGAAAGCCGAAAACTGACTGTCATGATATAGCGTGAGACTGGTCAACCACTCGATGACCTAGCGGAATCTTCGGGATTCCTCCGCCTTAACGAAGGGCCGTTTCCTGGCCAGGCATGTACGCGCCCCGAATCCGGATGAGCGCGGAGCCACTAGGGGCTATATAGTAGCCCCACTGTCAAACTCCTCTGGCTAAGTGAAAGTGTTAAAGCATTATAGTCCAGTTGCCTAGATCGCTGCGCTATCACCTCCTTAATGGACCAAGACATTGGATCAAGTGTGAACATGCGTCTTCTGCGAACACCCCCGCATTATATGCGTGGGGGCTGAAGCCGACGACTGCCATCTTTCAAGTTATATACATATATACATAAATGGCCGCATAGGAGGCATCATAGTACTTTCAGGCAAAAGTATAAATACAGCCTTGATAAATTCAATAAAACATTGTTTTTACAATGGGAATACATGTCACTCAAACATAATATTCTTCGAGCACTGAGCCTCTATCGAACGAGCGCCTTCAAGAACTTCTTCAAAGTAGTGCTCGGCAGCCACTCGTCCTATAGCCGAACCCTGTGCCGCAACAGTGGTGGCATCCATCTCCGCCCAGTATGTTTTGACACGGGCAAGGGCCATCCGAGCACCTTCTATGCACGCTGATCTCTTTACATCATCGATGCATGGCACAGCGCTAAGGAATTGTTGCACTAAGCTAAAGTAGCTATTCGGCCTTGGCCCTCCTGGCCACAAATGATCCACAACGGACCTCATGGCTAGTTCGGATAATCTATGGAGCTCGGCCCAACCGGTAAATCGCTCATTTAGCAACAGCGGACGGACTGGAGCGTGAAACTGTGACCAAAACAGCTTCTCCACTTCAGGACCTTCTTGATCCTTGAAGTACTCGGTCGCATCCACAGCACTTGCAGCCAAATCCATGTACGCGTCCGCAGAACTCCATAACCGATCCAGAGGAGCATACTTCGGATCTCCGAACTTAGTCCGCAACAAGAAGGGCTTCCCAGACACGATATCTACAGCTTGATTCAGGTCCTCCTTCGTCGCTCTAATTTTGGAGCGAGCTTCCTTGGCAGCCACCCGGGCCTTCTCCAGGTCCGTCGCCTTCGCCCGGTTCTCCTCTTCAAGAAGCCGGTAATGGTCAACGGCATCTTTTAACTCCATGGCCATCTTGTCAATTTTTTCGTTGCTCCCGCAATGTGCTGCATGTTCGGCCCTTAACTCTTCGGCCGCCTTTAAAGCGACCGCATTGCTACTCCTTGCTTGCTCCTTGGCTCTGGCAAGCTCCGCCCGAAGGGTCTCCACGGTGGCAGCTCCATCCGCAGTCACAACATATTAAAGATACTGGCATCATGCTGCTCTTATTATGTGATGATCACCAGGAAAAATCACTCACCCTGTGCCTCATCAAGCCGCTTGTTGACAAGCATGATGTCGGCATCTGCCGCATCTAGCTGCCGTTTTAGTTCGGCAAACCCATCAGTCCGGCTAGCCACCGGAGCTTCAACCACCTGCGCATACAGGCGGTCGAGTTATTACCTGGGACTATGATCCTCTGTTTGCCGCTATTCTCGACGACAACCAGAGTCTGAGGGGCTACTGTCTGCATGGGCATACCTAACGTATGCGGTACTATTAAAGGTATACATTATTTTACGTACCTCAAAGCCTTTCAGCAGACTCATAAAAGCTTCGTGCAAAACGCTTTCGGCGGATGAAATCCTTTCAATTACCGTACCCATTAGTGTATGATGCGCTTCTGAGACGACAGCTTTCCCTAGAAGATCCTTCAGCGCGTCCGACCGCACACAGTACGGACCCTTGCTGTCGCTCTCCTCAGGAGCCAGATACTGGGGATGCCGGACAGCCAAAGGGTTATCCTTTGGCGATATTGGATCCGGAGATACCCTTCGCGACGACACTTCAAGGTCGCCCGCTTCTTGAGATGGGGGGGTCCGAGGGAGGCGTTTCGCTCTCCATCATCTCCAGAAGAATATCCCTCGAAGATGAACTCTGTCGAGAAGGGCTGCGATCCGGGCTACAATTTACAAGCATCGGTTATTGTCTTCGGAAGTAAGGTAGGATATCTTCACTATTAAGTACCCTTTGATTACTTACAGCTCAGTAGAGATCTGATCCCCGCGCGGACATTCTGCGGCAAGAATACCCTCCGAGGCAGGACCCTCTGGCGGAGATTTCTTCTCCCGTTTGGAAGCCTTAGTTTTCGGATCTTCAGAGGTAGTCCTCTTCTTTCCCCGGGGAGAGAGAATGTCAGATTCTTCCCCTTGGTTATCCTCCTTCGCAGAGGCGCTCATTCCCTCAATTGGAATAGGTAGCGATGAAGGCCCGCTTTTGTCCTCTTTATTCCCCCTTCATCTTCCTTTGAGGGCACCAGACAAGGTGCTGGCTCGAGCATCTTTTCTAGCACCGGATTGTCCAAGCCTTCAGGAAGGGGGGCCGAACACCGGATCATCTTCGCCTTTGTTGTCCAGTCCTGGTCAAAGAGCGATTCTTCAGGATGATGTCATGATAAATAAAAGGACAGTGTGTTCGGCCATGGGATTACTTACTTGGGTAGCGGGCCGGTTACAGCTCAGGCCCACGTCCCCGGTAGTGTCCGGACACTCTATTTGGGGTCCAAAGAACGATTTGTAAATCTCCTTGTGCGTCATGCTGAGGAAATTCTGAATAGTGCGCGGTCCTTCCGGGTTGAATTCCCACATGCGGAGGGGCCAGCGTTTGCAAGGCTGGACTCGACGAACCAACATAACTTGCATTACCATAACCAGACTGAAATCTCCCTCAAAGAGATCTAGGATACGGCTCTGCAGTATTGGCACGTCCTTGGCTGGACCCCAGCTCAGCCCCCTGCTGATCCATGACATCAGTTGTGGTGGAGGGCTCGAGCGAAATGTGGGGGCAGCTACCCACTTGGCACTTCGGGGAGCTGTGACGTAAAACCACTCCTGTTGCCACAGTCCGGACACCTCTGGAAAGGAACCCTTTGGCCATGGAGCCTCAACAATTTTGCTTATTAGAGCACCTCTGCACGCTGCGTACTGCCCCTCAACCATCTTCGGCTGCACATCGAAGGTCTTGAGCCATAGGCCGAAGTGAGGGGTAATGCGGAGGAAGGCCTCACAAACGACAATAAATGACGAGATGTGAAGAAGGGAATCCGGGGCCAGATCGTGAAAATCCAGCCCGTAATAGAACATAAGACCCCTAACAAAGGGATCCAGAGCAAGGCCAAATCCTCGAAGGAGGTGGGAGACGAACACGACGCTCTCGTTGGGTTCGGGAGTAGGGACGACCTGCCCTCGGCCGGGCAGCCTATGCGAAATTTCGGCAGTCAGGTATCTGGCTTCCCTCAACTTCTTGATGTCCTCCTCCGTGACGGAGAAAGGCATCCACTGGCCTTGAAGGCTGGATCCGGACATGATTGAAGGTCCGAAGCACCTGACTTGGGCTTTGGGTGTTAGAACTCAAGGCGGGGGAGGGTTTGATTGAGCACGAGAGGGAAAAGAGAAAAATCCTTGTCCCTTTATAAAGGGGATGTATCGGGCATCCTCCTCATGGCCATTCGAGACTTACCTAAGATCTAGGAGTCAGACCAACAGGCACGGTTGGGTTACCCACGTTTGTATTGATGAGAATCCCGTAATAAGGGGAACACCATCTCTTCTTTGACAAGACGTGTCAAGAAACCGCCTCGCGTTATGTGCGGGGCTGGTTATAGAAAAACGGTTCGAATAATTACCGGGCCATGGCGTGATGTCATGCTGCCAAAACGTGTCAGCAGATTAGATTTGTGGAAATATTATTCTCTCTACGATGGTATGTGGAACTTATTTTGCAGGGTTGGACACTATTTTTGTATTCAAACTCTTCCATGGTGTATTCGGAGGAGGAACCCGCCTTGCAATGCTGAAAACAACACTGCGCGCCGGACTCATCTTCATTGAAGCCTAGTTCAGGGGCTACTGAGGGAGTCCTGGATTAGGGGGTCTCCGGACAGCCGGACTATATCCTTTGGCCGGACTGTTGGACTATGAAGATACGAGATTGAAGACTTCGTCCCGTGTCCGGATGGGACTCTACTTGGCGTGGAAGGCAAGCTGGGCAATACGGATATGCATATCTCCTCCTTTGTAACCGAGCTTGTGTAACCCTAGCCTCCTCCGATGTCTATATAAACCGGAGGGTTTTAGTCCGTAGGACAACATACAATCATACCATAGGCTAGCTTCTAGGGTTTAGCCTCTCTGATCTCGTGTAGATCAACTCTTGTACTACTCATATTATCAAGAATAATTAAGAAGGACGTAGGGTTTTACCTCCATCAAGAGGGCCCGAACCTGGGTAAAACATCGTGTCCCCTGCCTCCTGTTACCATCCGCCTTAGACGCACAGTTCGGGACCCCCTACCCGAGATCCGCCAGTTTTGACACCGACAATCTCCATAGGTTCTTCTCTCTTCAGCTCTGTCTTCATTGGCCAAGCACTGTTGCCCTCATGGTTGGAGGAGGAGGGAGACGACATAGTGCCTGGCCTTGACAACCCTGACAGAAAATAGCTCGAAACAAAGACAAGATATTTTTGCGTGATACGGGAGTCAAAACCCCCGGGAGATTATATAATGAATTTTTACCGACCAAAATACGTGTCGTGTACGGAAACGGAGTCCGAAGAGCACACATGGTGCCCACGAGTTAGGGGGCGCACCCAGCAGGGTAGGGCGCACCCTCCACTCTCGTGGAGGCCTCGTGTCCTTCCCGGACTGCTTCTTATTTTTCTATTTTTCTAAATATTCCAAAACGGAGAAATATTGCCTTAAAACTGTTTTGGAGTCGGTTTACTTACCGTACCACATACCTATTCCTTTTTGGAGTCTGAAACGTTACAGAAAGTGTCCCTTATGTATTCCTCCGGGGTTACAGTTTCAATAACATTGGTTTCAACATTTATGGGATTACCTGAGATATAATGTTTGATTTTTTGACCGTTCACCACCTTCGGATTTGTGCCTTCGAAGTTGTTTATTTTTATGGCACCGGAATGGTAGACTTCCTCGATAATGTAAGGACCCTCCCATTTAGAGAGAAGTTTTCCTGCAAAAAATCGTAAACGAGAGTTGTATAGCAATACATAATCACCTACATTAAACTCAGGCTTTTGTATCCTTTTGTCATGCCATCTTTTAACTTTTTCTTTAAACAACTTGGCATTTTCGTAGGCTTGGGTTCTCCATTCATCAAGTGATCTAATATCAAATAACCTCTTCTCACCGGCAAGTTTAAAATCATAATTAAGTTCTTTAATAGCCCAATAAGCCTTGTGTTCTAGTTCGAGAGGTAAGTGACATGCTTTTCCATAGACCATTTTATACGGAGACATGCCCATAGGATTTTTATATGCAGTTCTATAGGCCCATAATGCATCATCAAGTTTCTTGGACCAATTCTTTCTAGACCTATTAACAGTCTTTTGCAAAATTAATTTGAGTTCTCTATTACTCAATTCTACTTTCCCACTAGACTGAGGGTGATAAGGAGATGCAATTCTATGATTAACATCATATTTAGCAAGCATTTTACGGAAAGCACCATGAATAAAATGTGAACCACCATCAGTCATTAAATATCTAGGGACTCCAAATCTTGGAAAAATAACTTCTTTGAGCATTTTAATAGAAGTGTTCTGATCAGCACTACTACTTGGAATAGCTTCTACCCACTTAGTAACGTAATCAACAACAACTAAAATATGTGTATAACCATTAGAGGAAGGAAAAGGTCCCATATAGTCAAAGCCCCAAACATCAAATGGTTCAATAACAAGTGAATAGTTCATAGGCATTTCTTGACGTCTATTAATATTACCAATTCTTTGACATTCATCACAAGATAAGACAAACTTACGGGTATCCTTGAAGAGAGTAGGCTAATAAAAACCAAATTGCAGTACCTTATGCGTAGTTCTATCTCCAGCATGGTGTCCTCCATAAGCTTCGGAGTGACACTTGCGTAGGATCTGTTCCTGTTCATGCTCAGGTACACAACGTCTAATAACACCATCTACTCCTTCTTTATAAAGATGTGGGTCATCCCAAAAGTAATGCCTCAAATCATAGAAGAACTTTTTCTTTTGCCGGTATGTGAAACTAGGTGGTATAAACTTAGCAACAATGTAATTAGCATAATCAGCATATCATGGAGCAGAATGAGAAGCATTTATGACATTTAATTTCTCATCAGGGAAGCTATCACCAATAGGTAGTGGGCCATCAAGCACATTTTCTAACCTAGACAAGTTGTCTGCAACGGGGTTCTCAGCTCCTTTTCTATCAACAATATGCAAATCAAATTATTGTAGTAAGAGAACCCATCTAATAAGTCTAGGTTTAGCATCTTTCTTTTCCATGAGATATTTAATAGCAGCATGATCAGTGTGAATAGTTACTTTAGAATCAATAATATAATGTCTAAACTTATCACAAGCTAATACAACTGCTAAGAATTCTTTTTCAGTAGTAGCATAATTTCTTTGAGCATTGTCTAGAGTTTTACTAGCATATTGAATAACATTTAGTTTCTTATCAACTCTTTGTCCTAGAACAGCACCTACAGCATAATCACTAGCATCACACATAATTTCAAAGGGTAAATTCCAATCAGGTGGCTGAACAATAGGTGCAGAAATCAATGCTTTCTTAAGTATTTCAAATGCTTCTACACAATCATCATCAAAGACAAAAGGTATATCTTTTTGTAATAAATTAGTTAGAGGCCGAGAAATTTTTGAGAAGTCCTTAATGAACCTCCTATAGAAACCGGCATGACCAAGGAAACTTCTTATACATTTGATGTCCTTGGGACATGGCATCTTTTCAATAGCATCAACCTTGGCTTTATCAACTTCAATACTTCTTTCAGAAACTTTATGCCCCAAGACAATACCTTCATTAACCATAAAGTGGCACTTTTCCCAATTCAAGACAAGATTAGTTTCTTCACATCTCTGCAAAACTCGATCAAGGTTGCTCAAGCAATCATCAAAAGAAGATCCATAGACGGAAAAGTCGTCCATGAAAACCTCACAAATCTTTTCACAAAAGTCAGAGAATATAGCCATCATGCATCTTTGAAAGGTAGCAGGTGCATTACATAAACCAAAAGGCATACGTCTATAAGCAAAAGTACCAAAAGGGCATGTAAAAGTAGTCTTTGATTGATCTTTGGCTGACACAGGTATTTGAGAGAAACCAGAATAACCATCTAGAAAGCAAAAATGTGTATGTTTGGACAATCTTTCTAGCATTTGATCGATAAAGGGTAAGGGGTAATGATATTTTTTAGTAGCCTTATTTAATTTGTGGAAATCAATTACCATCCTATAACCTGTAATAATTCTTTGAGGAATGAATTCATCTTTATCATTAGGAACAACAGTAATACCTCCCTTCTTAGGGACACAATGGACAGGGCTTACCCACTGACTATCAGCAACAGGATAAATTATACCTGCCTCAAGGAGCTTTAGTATCTCCTTTCTTACCACTTCTTTCATTTTAGGATTTAGTCGGCATTGATGATCACGAACTGGTTTAGCATCTTCTTCCAAATTAATTTTATGTTCACATAGAGCGGGACTAATGCCCTTAAGATCATCAAGAGTATACCCAATAGCAGCACGGTGCTTCTTCAGAGTTTTCCATAACCTCTCTTTTCATGTTCTGAAAGGTTAGCACTAATAATAACAGGATATATCTTTTTCTCATCAAGATAAGCATATTTAAGAGTATCAGGTAATGGTTTAAGCTCAAACACGGGTGAGGGAGTCCTGGATTAGGGGGTCTCCGGACAGCCGTACTGTTGGACTATGAAGATACGAGATTGAAGACTTTGTCCCGTGTCCGGATAGGACTCTACTTGGCGTGGAAGGCAAGCTAGGCAATACGGATATGCATATCTCCTCCTTTGTAACTGACCTTGTGTAACCCTAGCCTCCTCCGGTGTCTATATAAACCGGAGGGCTTTAGTCCGTAGGACAACATACAATCATACCATAGGCTAGCTTCTAGGGTTTAGCCTCTCCGATCTCGTGGTAGATCAACTCTTGTACTGCTCATATTATCAAGAATAAATCAAGCAGGACGTAGGGTTTTACCTCCATCAAGAGGGCCCGAACCTGGGTACAACATCGTGTCCCCTGCCTCCTGTTACCATCCGCCTTACACGCACAATTCGGGACCCCCTACCCGAGATCCGCCGGTTTTGACACTGACAACGGGATCACCCTTGGGTGGAGGAGGATCCCCTAGTATTTCAACACATAAAGTGTTTTTTAGAATAGGCTCCTATTTAAAGAATACTTCATCTAATTCCCTTCTTTCATTCATAAACATATCATTTTCGTGGTCTAGCAAGTATTTTTTCTAAAGGATCACTAGGAGGTACGGCAATAGAAGCAAGACCAATAATTTCATCCTTACTAGGTAATTCTTCTTCACGGTGTTGTCTACTAAATTTAGAAAAATTAAATTCATGATTCATATCATCTAAACCGATAGCAACAACATCTCTTTTGCAATCTATGGTAGCATTAACAGTATTTAAGAAGGATCTACCAAATATAATGGGACAAAAGCTATCTTGTGGGGAACCAAGAACAAGAAAATTAGAAGGATATTTACTTTTCCCACACAAGACTTTTCACACCCTAGCTAGTTCATGCATTAGAGTGTTGCATCATGTCTACTTTCCAGAAAAACTGAAATGGGGATGACAGAACCCCCAGCCCCTGGAAACAACTAGGGTTTACTAAAATCTTTTTCAATGAACCTGAAACGCCCTTCTAAAAAGTCCACCCTTTTTGTTTTGGGGTTAGAACCTTAGACAAAATGGGTTCACATTTTTCCAGGACACATAAGGTCATTGGATTAAATCATTACTATTTGCGTTTGGGCAATTTAAATCCTATAAATATTTTAAAATGCCCAAATAATCTTGAAAGTATTTTTAAGCTGTTGAGAATATTCTCAAATGTGCCTCTGAATATTTTCAGGTTTTTCCTTAATGGAATAGTATTTTTACTATTTCAAAACAGAGAACAGGAATAAATAAAATGAAAAACAAAAGCAGAGAGCAGAGGCTTACCTGGCGCTCACCTAGCAGGCCCACCTAGCCGGCCCAGCCCAGCCACCGCTCCAGCGAGCTGCTTGGCTTGGCCAGGCAGGCAGGTGCTCAACGCTGGCACCAGTGCGCGCCACGTAGCTGCCCGCCGCCCTGCTTCCTCCCCTCGTCGTTCTGCTGCCCTGGTTCGGTCACCCACTTCTCCCCCGAGCTCGCAGACACGCCTCTTCCTCCCCAGCTCCTCTCCCTCGCTCTCCCGCACCATGGCCGACGCTGCCGCGCCCGCACCACCATGATAACCGCGTCCGTCATCGTCCCCGTGTCGCGTCACCATGTCCGTTCGCTCCGCCGTCGTCGACTACGTCGAGTAGGCCGAGCCCCGAGCGCTCGCCTGCTCTGGAATCGCCCCCGACTCCGTCTTCCCCAACTCCGGCCACCGAGATCGCCATCATCGCCCCGCTCAGCTCCGGCCTTCCCCGAGCCTCTTTGACGCTTGCTGCAACCGCCGTGAGCTCAGCTTCGTCCTCCCCCTCTCTGTTTACTCTCTCCTGCATCGTATGCACCGCACCACGTTCACCCGCACCCGCCGCCGCCGAGCTCGTCGCCGACGTGACTCTGGCCACCCACCGGCCACACCACCGTGACCAACGCACTCACCGCACTCGTAGGAACCAGTAGCACCACTCCACGCGCCTCGCCGTGCCCCGTAGCATCGGGTTCGACCTCACCCGAGCTCCGGCAGCCGCACAGCTCGTTGCTGGCGACGTTTCCGGCCACCCCGAGCTCCACCTCTGCCACCAAACGACGCGGCTTGCTCCCAGCTACGCGTAGATGCTCTCCGCCGTCCATTTGGTCACCGGAGCACGAAACCCGCACTACCCCGCCGCGTCTGGCCTCGCCGGCGGCTAAACGCCGGCAAGTTTGACCTCGTTTGACCCTGGTTGACCCCGTGTGGGCCCAGGTTGACTTCCCCTGAGTCTATGACACGTGGGACCGCTCTGCTAATTAACTTAGATTAGCACTAACCAAATTTAGTTAGTTAATTAACTACTGACACGCGGGTCCCACTAGTCAGGTTTGACCTGGACCGGCACCGTTGACCACTGACGTCACCCTGACGCAATGCTGACGCAATAATTCAATTACTGGAATTATTCTTATACAGGAAATTCCAGAAAATACTACAAACATAAAAAATTCATAAATTTTAATCTGTAACTCCAAATGCAAAGAGTTATATATGAAATTTGATCAGAAAAATTCAATCTTTCCATCTGTAATGGTTTCATGCATGACAAAACACTTTAACCTTGTTGTTTAGGTGAAACAAGCTAATGCACTTATATGGCTTAAGAACATCAGCTTCCATTTGAATCCTTGATTCAAATAGACTCAAACCAACTTGTTTCACAATGCATTAGCCAGGACACCTCATATTGCCATGTCATAGCATGAATCATATTGTTGCATATTGCCATGTGATGATTGTGTTCTGTGATGTCTTTCGTGGTAGGTTCTGCCTCCGAGGATATTCTTGAGTATCCAACTGAAGGGCAGTACCCTACTACTACTCCATCAGGCAAGTAGCCCCATTGATCATATCGATACAATCCCATGTTCTCGCTCCTGCTCTCATTTACTGCATTAAGACAACAACGTTTCAAACTGTTGTGTGATACGGTAGTTGAACCCTTATCCTCTGCATGACCTGTTATTGCCATAGTAACTAGATGAAACCCACTAGCATGTGTAGGAGTTGATTGAGCCATGTATGTGTTTCCTACCTTGCTATGCCTGCTATGCTTAGAGTTCTGTCAGGTATGGTTCATCTGGGTGATGGGATAGAGTGAAATGGTTACGTTGGTAATGTGAGGGATGTGTTGAACATGATTTGGTAAAGGTATCGATGAGAGGCCATGTAGGAGTACATGGTGGGTTGTTTCATTGAGGCCGTCCCTAAGAACTGAGATTTGTATGTGTGATTTAAGAATCAGTTACTACCATACATTAGGATCCTTAATTGACCCTCTCGGCTTCTTAACCACTCTAGTACTCTGTCCAGGAGTTGCAACTAATTTGTGGTGTTTATAGGTTATGTGTTGGCGGCCGTGCGTAGCACTGACCCTAGGGGTGGGCTATGATGCGGTAGATACACCGTGGCTGGTATGTCGGGCGCCCGTTTGGCGTCTCGGAACCCTGTACACATCGTTCGGGGCCGTATGTGGAAACCTCGGTCGGACTCCCAGTGGATGGAACCTGGATAGGCAATAAACCTGGACTAGAGACTTGAGTGCTTAGGTAGGCCATGGCCGACACCCTCGTTGGGCTTCCGCTTGAAGGTTGCCGAGTACATGTCGTGTAAACGACGGTAAGTGGTGAGAGAATGTGTGAAGAAGTACACCCCTGCAGGGTTAACATCATCTATTCGAATAGTCGCGTCCGCGGTAAAGGACTACTTGGTTGCCTATACGGTTCATAGACAAGTTAATGGTTACTACTAAAAGACTCAAGATAAGTGTGAGTACCGAGGATGGCCCTCTCGTAGGATGACGAGGGAGGATCCACTGTGGAGTATTGTGTTGGTGATTAGTGGACTCGTGTGCGAAACTATTTTACTAGCAGTGTCTCGTAGGATAGCTTAGCCAAGAGTCAAAGCTGGCTCGCTGCAATAACTCCACCACCTTCTTGAGAATGAGCATGTATATTAGGATCTATTGTAAGACTTGCTGAGTACCTTTGTACTCATGTTGCTTTAATTACTGTTTTCAGACGACAACACCGCCCCCTCCGATGGGTTTTACATAGACCTCGACGTCGATGAGTAACTTGCCACCCAGGTGGTGATTCTGGCCATGGAGGGCCCTATGTAGATAGACAGGCTTCATCAAGCCTTCTTTCTTTCTAGTGTCTGTACTCAGACTTATTTGCTTCCGCATGTGCTTGTATGCTTGTATGACTTGAGTGTCGGGTCATGTGACCCCTACCTGTATGAACATGTTATGTATGGCTCTCCGGAGCCTTTAAATAAAGTACTTTGAGTTGCAGAGTTTTGTTGTGATGCCATGTTGTATTTACACATATCGAGCATATTGTGTGTATGATTGAAATGCTTGGTATGTGTGGGATCCGACAACCTAGTTGTTTATCCTTGGCAGCCTCTCTTATGGGGAAATGTAGGCTAGTGCTTCCATGAGCCACAGTAGTCCGCTACAGCCCGGCTCACCGGAGTCCTGCTAGCCCAGCACTACTGCTCAGGACACTTGACTGGCCGGCATGTGTTTCACTTCGTTCTTGTGTCTGTCCCTTTGGGGAAATGTCACGTGGTGACATCCGGAGTCCTGCCTAGCCTGCTACAGCCCGGGTTCCCGGAGTCCTGTTAGCCCAGTACTACAGCCCGGATTCACACACTGATGACCGACATGCTCGATGTGATTCATGTATGCCTGTCCCCATAGGTTAGTGCTGCTTTGGGTTCACGACTAGCCATGTCGGCCCGAGTTCTCTGTCATATGGATGCTAGCGACACTATCATATACGTGAGCCAAAAGGCGCAAACGGTCCCGGGCCATGGTAAGGCGACACCCGTGGGAATACCGTGCGTGAGGCCGCAAAGTGATATGAGGTGTTACCGGCTAGATCGATGTGACTTAGAATCGGGGTCCTGACAGCGTTGGCATCAGAGCCGGGCTGCCTGTAGGTTCGTTGAGCCAAACTGGTCGATGTCGAGTATCGGTGTCAAAACCGGCGGATCTTGGGTAGGGGGTCCCGAACTGTACGTCTAGGCCGGATGGTAACAGGAGGCAAGGGACACGATGTTTTACCCAGGTTCGGGCCCTCTTGATGGAGGTAAAACCCTACGTCCTGCTTGATTAATATTGATGATATGGGTAGTACAAGAGTAGATCTACCACGAGATCAGAGAGGCTAAACCCTAGAAGCTAGGCTATGGTATGATTGTATGTTATGGTTGTTGTCCTACGGACTAAAACCCTTCAGTTTATATAGACACCGAAGAGGGTTAGGGTTACACAAGGTCGGTTACAAAGGAGGAGATATCCATATACGTATTGCCTAGCTTGCCTTCCACGCCAAGTAGAGTCCCATCCGGACACGAGACGAAGTTTTCAATCTTGTATCTTCATAGTCTAACAGTCCGGCCAATGGAGATAGTCTGGCTGTCCGGAGACCCCCTAATCCAGGACTCCCTCGGTAGCCCCTGAACCAGGCTTCAATGACGATGAGTCCGGCGCGCAGTTGTCTTCGGCATTGCAAGGCGGGCTCCCTCCCTGAATACATCACAGAAGAATTTGAATACGAGGATAGTGTCCGACCCTACAAAATAAGTTCCACATTCCACCGTAGAGAGAATAATATTTTCGCAAATCTAATTTGCTGACTTGTTTTGGCAATGCAACGTTATGTCATGGCCCGGTGATTATTCGAACCGTTTCTTTTAACCAGCCCCGCACATAACGCGAGGCAGTTTTTCGACACGTCTTGTCAAAGCAGAGATCGTGTCCCCTTATTACGGGATTCTCATCAATACGGGTGTGGGTAACCCAACCGCGCCATCAATTGCGGCGCTTGGGGATAAGCAAGTTTTACCAAGCAAGTGGGGACACTCAGTTTCGTCCGTCCATATAAAGGGATAAGGATTCACCTTTCTATCCACGCCTTCTTCCTCCTCTACTCATCCGTTTTCGCACACTCGAGCTCCAGCGCCCAAGTCCGCACTCCCACCTCAACCTTCTCCAACCATGTCCGGAGCGGGAGGCAAGTGGATGGTCTCCTCCGTCACGGAGGGAGACATCAAGAAACTTAGGAGAGCTGGATACCTGCCCGACGATATCGCGCACCGGCTCCCAGATGAGGGGCAGCTCATCCCCACCCCCGGGCCCTATGAGAGGGTAGTATTCCTCACCCATTTCCTCCGCAGACTGGGTTTCCCTCTCCATCCATTCGTCCGGGGGCTCATGTTCTATTACAGCCTGGATTTCCACGATCTGGCCCCGAACTTCGTCCTCAACATCTCGGCGTTTATCGTCATGTGCGAGGCCTTCCTCTGTATCAAGCCCCACTTCGGCTTATAGCTGAAGACCTTCAATGTCAAGCCAAAGGTGGTGGGCGGCTGCCAGGCGGAGTGCGGAGGCGCCATGGTGGGAAAGATGCCCAACATAACATGGCTCGAGGGCTCCTTTGTGGAAATCATAAAGGGTGGCAATCGGGGTGGTTCTATATCACCGAGCCGCGCAACCCCACATGGGTGGCGGCCCCCGAGTTCCTATCTGGCATCCCCATGCGGCTCACCTCCTGGAAGGAGAAGGGCCTGTCCTGGGGTAATTCAAAAGAGCTGACCGGACTCCAGACATGTATTCAAAACATGGTGGACAAGAAGCTCAAGCTCGTCAACATAGTCCAGGTTATGCTCATCCGCCGGATACTCCCGTGCCAACAACGGGAGTTCACCTTGTGGGAGTTCAATCCGGCGCAGCACCGAACTCTGAACAGGCTCTTCGACACGGCTCATGAAGATGTCGGGAGGGTGCTGTTCAAGAGCGCCGAGGTCCCTCCCCCCATTACTGAGGATCGCGGATTCAGCGCGAAGTGCCAAGCCAGTGCGGTAAGTTGTTTTACCTTTCACAGGATACTTATTTTTATGTAGATTGACTCTATGCGGGATCTAAACTCCCGTGCCTTTGACAGGACTGGTAGAAGATGGCCGGACAGATCGACTATCCGGCTCCTTTGCCCGAAGGCCCCGCAGATGCCCTTCTGGCGAAGATGTTGACTCCGGCCCCTTATAATGTGCCGGAGAAGACCAAGAAGGCCAAGGGAGCTCGAAAGAGTTCCCGATGCCAGGCGTCGTCGGACTCACCGTCCGATGACTCTGCGGTGCACTCTTCCCCCGAAGACGAGGAAGAATAAGAAGAAGATGCTCCCCCATCGACTGGGGGAGACAGAAAAAGGAAGGCCGCCCCAACGGGGGGGGCGAAGGGTCTAAGAAGGGAAGGAATCTCCTTCCAGACAGCTCCACCGCTGCCGACGAAGGCGAAGACGAGTGGTTGCCCAGGGCCAAGCCCCCGGGGAGATCGTAAGTATTTGGATACCAAAGTAACACATAGGATTCCTTTGTCGCACTGCTTTCCCTAATCGCCGAACATAATTGCGCAGGCTGCCATGAGCCAATATCGAGGTATCCTCGGACGGCTCCCTGGGCTCGTCGGACATGGATAGCGATCCAGTCCCGACCGCCACCTCCCCTCATACTGCCGACGATGCCAAAGTGTTGTCTCAAGAGGCACCGGATCGAGGGGGGACTGTCTCGGATGCGCCTCAAGGCGACCTTCCGGACTCCGGGAACCGAGGGGACGGGGTCCCCGAGAGCTCCGAGTTCGGCCCTCAGCCGAACACCGTGCCGGATCCTCCAACGGTTCCGGGATCGGGCAGGCGGTCCCCTTCTAAGAGGGGCAAAACGCCAGTGCTAGTGACCTCTGCCCATCCAGAGGCACCGGAAAACCTGCTGGAAGCGCTTTGCAGCGCTTCCATCAATGAGGAGCACCGCACCATCATGAGTGCGGTGATCCAGAAGGTTCAGTCTGCCAAGAGCGGATTGACTGAAGCCTGTGCCAGCCTTCTAACAGGCTTCGACGTAAGTGTTTTAAAATGTAGTAGAAGTATTACCGCATAGACAGTAGCCCCTGATGCTTTGTTCGGTGTTCACAAAGAAAAGCCGAACAGAGGATCAAATAATATCGCAGGAGTCTAATATAAGTATGTCAATATGCATATGCAGGCTTCTCTGCTAGCGTCCGCCGCACTAACTGCGGAGGTCGCCGTACTAAAGCAGGACCTTGATGGGTCCAAGAAAGAGCTCGGCCTTGCCAAGAGGCAGCTCGAGGAGAACGAGGGTAAGTAATACCCCGTCTATAGATATGTATATATAAAAAAGGACGCGATTGCAAAATGACAGGATCATTGTATGTTTTGTTAGGGGCCACGACCGAGGTGGCGACCCTGAAGCAAGCGCTGACCAAGGCCGAAGATACAGCGGCCAAGGAGCGCACCAAGCGAGAGAGGCACGAGGCTCGGGTGGGCGAGGTGCAGCAAGAGCTCCATGCTCTCGTGACAAAGCACGAGGCGTTGGAGCTTGACTTGAAGACGCGAGAGTCTGAGCTTGCCGCGGCCCGTGAGAGCGTGAAGAGTGCCAAGGCCGAGGCCCAGAAGGCCCTTCAGGAGATCAACGCAATGAAGAAGATAGCGGCGGGTAAGGCTTTCTATATGCAAAGCAAGCATGTAAAAGTGAATTACCGATTACTTACCCGAATCCGGAGCTCTTCAGGAGCATTCACAGATTTGCCCCGCAGTGTGTCTGATGCCGCACAATTTTACCAGGCCGAGGACGGAAGCTCGACGGAGAAGTTGTTCTGGTCTCAGTATGCTGAGGCCAAACATCCGGTGCCAATGAGCGACCAGCTGAAGCAGATGGTCGAGCTACATAAGGCGGCCGATCAGGCCATGAAGGGCTTCATAGTCCGGTTGTGGCCTGGCGACGCCCTTTCGAACAGCTTCTTCGGCCTGGTGAGGCGGCTTGTGGATGCTTGCCCACGGCTAGAGGTCGCCGAGCGATCCGTCTGCATTGAAGGTGCACGCCAGGCTTTCGCCCGTGTAAAAATGCAGTGGGTCAAGCTAGACGCCGTGAAGCTGATCAAGGAGGGGGCGCCAGAGGGCAAGGAGCACCGCCACCCCGAGATGTACTACGAGGGTATTCTGCCGGGTGCCCGTCTTATCGCGGATGAGTGTTCAAAAAATGTAATATTTGAATGAGACTTGCTCGTTTTGTCCTGTATGTATGAAAACTTGTTTCATATTCGCTATGCAAAGCTTGTTAGAATTTAAAATAGTACCTTCTGTTTGGCTGTTTATCCAATCTGAGAGATGGCTAGTCCTCGGCTTCTGCCCCCATGCCACGAGTGCTGGGGTGTTCGGGATAAACCTGAGCACTCTTGTTCCCATGTTTGGGTCCTTCGAGGGAGGTGTTCAGCACAACGAACAAGGCAACCGGACTAGTAATCCTTTATCACTCTCACTTAGCCATAGAATTCTATAATTTTAAATTTCAGCAAAGCCCCTGGTATTCAGAAGGCCGAATTCAGGGCGCGATACACACCTGTAAGCCGGACAGAGCCGGCCCCTCGCCCTAAGCGGCATAAGTCTTTAGGGACTCGAAAAACCTCGCCGAACAGCGACCAGTCTCTCGCCTTATCATGACAGTCAGTTTTAGCTTTCTCTACTGAGGTGCTCAGCCCAGCAGAACCGGGGCACAATTGCAATAGTTCTCCTAGCGCTACCTTAGCCAATAGAGCGGAACGTAAGGTACCAAAACATAGGAGCCGGGCAAACCCAACATTTGACCAAAGATATGATTCGGAGCTGATGCATATAATGCTATAAGTTCGGGGTGCCGCACTTGTGAAAGTGTTCGGACTTTTCACACCGCATTGTGGGGTATGTAAGCCCCTGGTGTATTGGCCATACCAGAGTGTACGGTTGCGAGGCGTCATTGATGAACACATAGGTATATATATATAACAAGAATGCAATAATAGTTGTAATGTCATGCATTGTTTATTGAAAAATTGCGTTAAAGCAGAGTGATACAGATAGTGCGATAAGCAAAAGAGTAGGACTATGTCCCTTCGAAGGGCGAGCTGAGGAATGATATGAAATCTGTAATCAACCTCGGAATTCCGTTGTATAACGTAGCTGTCTGCCTTCTTGGTTGCTGTATCATGTGTTCGGTAATAGAGCCGCCGGACAGTGTTTCCAGAGATTAAGGTGCTGAAAGAAAGAAAAATAACCAAACGGGAAGCCCCTAGTGCGATTTAGGCCGCGTTTTGGGGCGTGCCACGGTTGTGCCCCCCTCCCCACCTGTTCCCATGGTATTTTTAATGCGAAATTATGTACGCACGGCACGAATATCGCCGTTGGGCTGGGATTGGGGTGGCCGCCGTATTGCTACGCGAGCTCAGATCGCGCCAGGCGGTCTATTTGCCGATTTCCCCGAGCGCGCTTGAAGGTGTCCGGGCTTTGAAACGCCGAACTGGTAGATTGCCTTGAGAGGTTGCTTTGCGCTTCTGCTGCGAGGGCCGCGGTGTGCTCCTCTGTTCGGAGAGAGCACTCCATGTTTCCATTGACCGTAATAACTCCGCGAGGTCCTGGCATCTTGAGCTTGAGGTATGCATAATGCGGTACTGCATTGAATCTAGCAAATGCGGTTCGTTCGAGTAGCGCGTGATAACCACTGCGGCACGGGACTATATCGAAGATTAACTCTTCCCTTCGGAAGTTATCCGGGGATCCGAAGACCACTTCTAGTGTAATGGAGCCTATGCAATGGGCCTCTACGCCTGGAATGACGCCCTTAAAGGTCATTTTTGTGGGTTTGATCCTTGAGGGGTCTATACCCATTTTACGCACGGTGTCTTGATAAAGCAGGTTCAGGCTACTGCCGCCGTCCATAAGGACTCGAGTGTGGTGAAATCCTTCGATGATTGGGTCTAGGACCAGTGCGGCGAATCCGCCATGATGGATACTAGTGGGGTGGTCCCTGCGATCGAAGGTGATCGGACAGGAGTACCAAGGGTTGAACTTTGGGGCGACTGGCTCCAACGCATATACGTCCCTGAGCGCACGCTTCCGCTCCCTCTTGGGGATGTGGGTTGCGTATATCATGTTCACCGTCCGCACTTGCGGGGGAAACCTCTTCTGTCCTCCAGTGTGTAGCTGCCGGGGCTCCTCCTCGTCATCGCTATGCGGCCCCTTGTCCTTGTTTTCGGCAATTAACTTGCCGGCTTGCTTGAACACCCAACAATCCCTGTTGGTGTGATCGGCTGGCTTGCCTGGGGTGCCGTGTATTTGACACGAGCGATCGAGTATACGGTCCAAGCTGGACGAACTCGGCGTACTTTGTTTGAATGGCTTTTTCCGCTGACCGGGTTTAGAGCCTTTGAATCCGGCATTGACTGTCGTATCCTCAGTATTTTCGCTGTTAATGCGGCGCTTATGCTTGTTGCGACGTGACCTGCTATTGCCGTCCTTGGTATCTGAGGTACCATGGTTCTTTGATATGTTATTACTGCGAGCCAGCCAGCTGTCTTCTCCCGCACAAAAGCGGGTCATGAGCGTCGTGAGGGCTGCCATAGATTTCGGCTTTTCCTGACCAAGGTGCCGGGCTAGCCACTCGTCTCAGATATTGTGCTTGAAAGCTGCTAAGGCCTCCGCATCCGGACAGTCGACGATTTGATTTTTCTTTGTGAGGAATCGAGTCCAGAATTGCCTGGTCGATTCTTCTGGCTGCTGAATTATGTGGCTCAAGTCATCGGCGTCTGGTGGTCGCACATAAGTGCCCTGGAAGTTGTCGAGGAATGCGGCTTCCAGATCTTCCCAACAGCTAATGGAGTCCGCTGGCAAGCTGTTAAGCCAATGCCGCGCTGGTCCTTTGAGCTTTAGTGGGAGGTATTTGATGGCGTGTAAGTCATCGCCGCGGGCCATGTGGATGTGGAGGAGGAAGTCCTCAATCCATACCGCGGGATCTGTTGTGCCGTCGTATGATTCAATATATACAGGTTTGAAACCTTCTGGGAATTGATGTTCCATTACTTCATCTGTGAAGCATAAGGGGTGTGCGGCGCCTCTGTATTGGGCTATATCGCGACGCAGCTCGAATGGGTCTTGCCAGCTGTGTTCGGCCTGGCCGGATTTTCTTTTACTGTATCCGGCGTGACGTTTATCGTCTCGCAGAGTGGTGCGCCCTCGTGATCCGTAGATCGATCTTGACTGCTTTGCTTTGTCCTCCAGTATGTCTCGCAGGTCTGGCGTATCTCCCCATGCCTTTTTATTTGAATGGCATTGGGGTGGACGCTGAGCTTTTGGCTGGAATGCCTCTCTATCGCGGCCACGAGGTGGCCGATCAGCCATATCATACGCTTCTTCCTCCAGTCGGGGTAGTAACCTGCGCCTTGGGTAACTCTTGGAGGGGCGCTCGAGTTTATAGTTCTCGGCTACGAGGACTTCAGCCCATTTGTCAGCTAGCAGATCTTGATCAGCTTGAAGCTACTGCTGCTTTTTCTTCAGGCTATTTGTCGTGGCCATAAGCCGGCGCTTGAAGTGCTCTTGTTCGACGGGATCCTCTAGGACGGCAAACTCATCGTCGCCGAGGCTTGCCTCGTCTTCGGAGGGGGCATGTAATTGTCATCCTCCTCCTCTCCACCAGTCGCTCTCTCAGGAGAGCTGGCTCCTTCATCCTCCTGCTCTAAATCTTGCTGGAGGGGATTGTTGTTGTCTTCGGCGCTATCCGGAGTGTTATTATCTCCTGTGCCGGTATCACCACTTTTGCTTTGGCGGGACTTAGAGCGGCGCCGCTGACGTCGGCGCTTGGGTTGCTTCTTGGAGGGGTCATCCTCCGCTATCTTGTCGCCATTGCCTTCGTTGGGTGTATCCACCATGTATATGTCATATGACGAGGTCGCTTTCCAGTGCCCTATAGGCGCTGGTTCGTGTTCGTCTCCTACATCGTCGTCCATACCGTCGATGTCTTCGGAGTCGAAGTCGATCATGTCGGTTAAATCATCGATAGTGGCTAGGAAGTGGGTGGTGGGTGGGCGTCGAATTTCTTTGTCTTCCGCATCCCAATCCTATTGGCCATAATCCGGCCAGGGCTCTCCTGACAAATAGAGAGTCCTTAGTGAATTCAGAATGTCGCCGACGGGCGAGTGCTGAAAAATATCAGCGGCGGTGAATTCCATGATCGGCGCCCAATCGGATTCGATTGGCAGGGGCGCGGACGGTTCGGAGTCCGGGAAAGGGTCCGACACCTTGGAGTCATGGACTGCGCAGAGGATTATGTTGGTGTTTGGCTTGATCGCCGTCGAGACTGCGGCCCCTCAGGTGGTGTCTAGCCACCCGTCCCCGATTGGCGCAGTTTGCTCCGAGCTAAGGGTTGGAGCAGATGCGGGCGCGGCCTCTGGGGTACTGTTTGGCGGCAGAGCTAGGTCATACCCATCGCGATAGTGGGGCATGCCCGACTGTGGCTCGAATCCGTTGAAGATCAAGTCTCCGTGGATGTCAGCCGTGTACTTCAAACTTCCAAATCTGACCTGATGGCCAGGAGTGTAGCTTTCAATCTGCTCCAGATGGCCAAGCGAATTAGCCCGCAGTGCAAAGCCGCCGAATACGAAGATCTGTCCGGGGAGAAAGGTCTCACCCTAGACCGCATCGCTATCAATGATAATAGGAGCCATCAAGCCTAACGGCGATGACACAGAGGAACTCTCAACGAGAGCACCAATGTCGGTGTCAAAACCGACGGATCTCGGGTAGGGGGTCCCGAACTGTGCGTCTAGGCCGGATGGTAACAGGAGGCAAGGGACACGATGTTTTACCCAGGTTCGGGCCCTCTTGATGGAGGTAAAACCCTACGTCCTGCTTGATTAATATTGATGATATGGGTAGTACAAGAGTAGATGTACCACGAGATCAGAGAGGCTAAACCCTAGAAGCTAGCCTATGGTATGATTGTATGTTATGGTTGTTGTCCTACGGACTAAAACCCTTCGGTTTATATAGACACCGGAGAGGGTTAGGGTTACACAAGGTCGGTTACAAAGGAGTAGATATCCATATACGTATTGCCTAGCTTGCCTTCCACGCCAAGTAGAGTCCCATCGGGACACGAGACGAAGTCTTCAATCTTGTATCTTCGTAGTCTAACAGTCCGGCCAATGGAGATAGTCCGGCTGTCCGGAGACCCCCTAATCCAGGACTCCCTCATCGAGTCTAGAAATTCTTTAGTTATATGTAGGGGAATTGATTGTGGGAGGGAACGTAAGGCTCTTTTACTCCTTTACCTTATGCCCTCTGATCTGAGTCATTTTCTTCTCATTCTACGTGGGTTAAGGACTAGGCTTTCTTCTCTCTATCAGGTTCACGTGTTACTAATCCGTAGTAGCTTATAGGATTGTTGTTACAAGCCTCAGTTTAGTTTCTACTACTTTTAGTATGTTGCCAGTGGAACCAGAACCTTGATATGATGTTGTTGAGTGGTTTTGCAAACTGTTGTGAATGCCTCAAATCTTTTTCTGAGCATTCACAGCCGTTATGCTGTCCGATTTCTCCTAGAAAATTCTAATGCCTTTGCATTATTCTGTGCTTTTAGATGGCCACCCGTTCCCAGAACCAAGTGGTTCGTCTGACTCGGTGCCTCTATGTACCCGGTCACACGGCCATGCTGGTCCGGGTGATGGTCGAGACAGGCTATCGATGGTATCCTGAGTATACCGTCGAGGAGCAGTTCCGAGACTTCAACCAGAGCCAGTACCTTTGTACCGTCAGGATATATCCCTCTTATCCTGGAGCCACTGAACCCCTCCACTGCTCTTATGGATTTGGGGTTACTATTGAGATGTCCGTGCAGGACGCAGCTTACTCAATGGTGACTATCATTCGAGCCAGAATTGCCTTGCTCCAGAACACCGATTTTCGCTACATGCCAACCTCACTCCCTGGAGCACAGGGGTACTATCAGGCTTTGTACTATGACTCAACACATGAGGAGTCACTACTCCGCACCACTGCCGAGATGCTCGAGGACAAGGACCGCGAAAATCGTGCCTTGTGAATGGAGCTTTTCAACTCTCGTTCTGACCACTGGGCCACTTTGACACGGTTTGCACCTGCCATGCAGGCCAGATACATGGACATGAGGGACATGTACCCCGTGTGGTCTGGGTTACCAGATTGCATGGACTGGCGTGATGTAGGAGGCATCACCCCTCCTCGTGGTCCCCATCTGTCACCGTTTGTGGGACCAAGGCCACATCCGAGTCCCTATGGACCACAAGCTCCACAGGACCGTCTGTTCCCAGATGATCATGTTCTCCTTCCAGGTTTTGGTGGTGACTTTTATGAGGATTACTACGGAGTTGTCTGAGCTAGTAGTAGTTTCACTAGTACTATAATAGTTGTATTCTCCACAGTCCTGCGTGACCCGTGGGATACGACTTAGTGTGTATCACGTTCCGGAGGTGTAGGAACATAATGTATAGGAGCCTGGAATGCCTCCGATGAGATGTAACGTCTTTCACCGTAGTTGTACTCTATCCTGGGCTTGTACTAAACTATGTACGGTGTGTATGAGCGATGGTATATATATGGCAGTTTCTATATTACCATGTCATGCAATGAACATCTCAGCATTCCATGTTATCCATTACATTCCGCACTCCTTGCCAAGATTGTGCCATCCTTGTCTAAACCATTGTCTTGTTTTTTCCTAGGATGATCAACACTCGCAGCAACCATGCTGCCCCGGAGCAGGGGGAAGCCAGTGCAGCTAGGGATGAGAATCTGCCTCACCCGCCTTCTCTGGCCGAAGTTATGCTGGAGGCAGAGAGAAACAAGCGTGAGACTAACCGCTTGAGCGGATTGAGCAGAACACTGCACGTCATCAGCGAAATGACTTGGTGTCAATCAATGACTTTATCAAGTTGTACCCACCAAAGTTTAATCATTCCGTCGAGCCCCTCGACGCGGATGATTGGCTTCGCAGCATCACCCATAAGCTACGTTCTGCCAACGTAGCCGAAGCTGATAAGGTTACCTATGCTGCCTATCACCTCGAAGGCCCTTCTAGCCTTTGGTGGGAAAACTTTCAGGCTATGCGCCCGGTCGGCCAAATCACTACTTGGGCTGAATTCAGGGAGCCTTTCCGTGAGCATCACATCCCGGAAGGTCTCATGGATCTTAAGAGGGAAGAGTTCTGCAATTTCACCCAAGGCAGACTGACTGTGGATGCATATAGTCCTGAGTTTGGGAATCTAGCACGTTATGCTCCTGAAGAGGTATCCACCGACGCTAAGAAGCAAGCAAGGTTCCGCAAGGGACTCAGCCCTGAGCTTCGCCGCGATCTTCGTCTGCACGAGTGCACCTCCTTCCAGAAGTTGGTCAATAAGCCCATCAGTGCTAAGACAGGCCAGACTGACTATGACGCTTCACGCAAGCACTCCCATGATTTTGGTTCTTCATCCGGCTCTGGATCTCAGAAGCGTCGGGTGTGGATTCCAAGCACAGCGCTGCCACCCAGGTTCACCCTGAGGCCATCCTTTGAGGCACCTCGCCCTAACCAGCAGTTTGCACCGCCTAAGACCTATGGTGGCCCCGCTGCTAATGCTGCTCCACGCCCCAATGTTGTGACATGTTTCAAGTGTGGAGAGCCGGGTCACTACAGTCAAGGATGTCCCCAGAACAACAACCCCAACCAGTCTGGAAAGTCCGTTGGCCGTGGTAAGCTAGCGGGAAAGACATTCTACGCCAAGCCAGCCACCACTACATGTGGCCATGTCAACTATGTCTCAGCTGAGGAGGCTCATGATGATCCTAACGTCGTCCTTGGTATGCTCCTTGTTAATTGTCATCTGGCATCTGTTCTTTTCGATACTGGAGCATCTCATTCATTCATATCTGAGAGCTATGCTCAATTGCATAACACGACATTCTGTGACATGCCCACTTCCATGGAAATTCAAACCCCTGGCTCTAGATGGCAAACTTCTAGAGTAAGCCATGGGAATGAAATTCTTGTCGATAGACTTGTCTTCCTTGTATCTTTAATAGCTCTCAAGTCCTCGGATATAAACATCATCTTGGGTATGGACTGGATGTCAGCTCATTATGCTAAGATTGATTGTGCCACTAGAACCATTCAACTTACTCACCCATCGGGCAAGACAGTCAATGTCTTAACTCGAGTGGCCAAGCGCCAGCTTTACTCCCTAAATGACCCCCTTCCAGACCTTGAAGATATTCCGGTAGTCCGAGACTTCCCGGATGTCTTTCCAGAAGAACTGCCAGGTGTTCCACCTGACAGGGATGTCGAGTTCGTGATATACCTTGTTCTAGGAACCGTCCCAATTTCTAGAAGACCCTATAAGATGGCACCCTTAGAACTAGCCGAACTTAAGAAACAACTCGATGAGTCCTTGAAAAAGGGTTTCATCCATCCTAGTTCTTCTCCTTGGGCTTGCCCCGTCCACTTCGTCAAGAAGAAGGATGGAACGGATCGGATGGTTGTAGATTACCGACCTGTCAACTTGGTCACTATCAAGAACAAGTATCCGCTTCCCAGGATCAACGATCTATATGATCAGCTCGTTGGATCCTCAGTCTTTTCCAAGATGGATTTTGAGGTTGGGCTACCATCAAATCAAAATCAAGAACAGGGACATTCATAAAACGGCTTTTGTTACTCGTTATGGCCAATACGAGTACACTGTTATGTCCTTCGGTTTAACCAATGCCCCAGCCACCTTCTCTTTGTTAATGAATTCGATCTTCATGGAGTATTTGGATAAATTCATCGTGGTATACCTTGATGATATACTCATCTACTCCAAGAGTGAGGAAGAACATGCCGAACAACTAAGGCTGGTATTGACGAAACTTCGAGAGCATCGCCTTTATGCCAAATTCTCCAAGTGTGAATTTTGGTTGCCAGAAGTGACCTATCTAGGCCATGTAATCTCTGGTAAGGGTATTTCTGTCAATCCCGAGCGAGTTCAAGCCGTCCTTGATTGGACTCCACCTGAAACGGTCAAGCAAGTTCGGAGCTTCCTTGGCTTAGCGAGCTAATATTGCCGCTTCATCGAGAATTTCTCCAAAGGTTGCTAAACCTCTAACTGAACTCCTCAAGAAAGATAAAAAGTTCGAGTGGACCCCACAGTGCGAGTTTAGCTTTCAGGAACTGAAAAGACGCCTGACATCTGCTCCCGTATTGGTACCACCAGATTTCTCCAAGGACTTTATTATCTATTGCGACGCCTCGCGACAAGGACTAGGTTGCATACTCATGCAAGATCGTCAGGTAATTGCCTATGCTTCATGGCAATTACACCCACATGAGGAAAACTATCCCACACATGATCTAGAGCTTGCAGCTGTAGTCCATGCACTTAAAACTTGGCGACATTACCTTCTCGGTAATCGTTGCGAGATCTTCACTGATCACCAAAGTTTGAAATATATCTTCACCCAACCGGATTTGAATCTCAGGCAAAGACGTTGTCGGATTTCGGGTTCCGGCAGACCCTTGAGGTTCGAACACTGGGGTGCACACGGAGATCTCTCCCCTACCCATCTACGCCCAATCTCCTCGCGTGATTTGAGCTGGAAACAATGAACAACACAAGGGACACAAGATTTATATTGGTTCGGGCCACCGTTGTGGTGTAATACCCTACTCCAGTGTGTGGTGTGGTGGATTGCCTCAGGGACTGATGATGAATAGTACAAAGGAAGAACAGCCTCGCGAGAGGTGTTCTTGAGCTGGTGCGATGAACTGCTAGGGTGAGTTCAGTCACCTCTCTTTCTCTCTCTGCTAGGGCTCTACCAGATCTCTGGGTGTTTTTCTAGATGTCTTCTCCCTAGGTCGCCCCCCTTGTTCTGTGGTGGCTAGCTCTATTTATAGAGGCCCTGGGCCTCTCCCCAAATAATGAGCGGGAAGGGCGCCAACAATTGGCCATTTTGAAGGGGAACATATAGTACAAGTTATCCTGACCAAAGGTGGTCTTCGGCTGCCAAAAGTACTGGTGATGACGCCGTCTTGGGCTCCACGGTGACCTCCGTCCTGCCGCTCTGCTGGTCTTGGTCTCGTTGCACCGGAATGGCAACGTTTGCCTGATGCCTTGGCCTGTGCTTGCCCCCTTTGCACCAAAGGGGAAACAAGTACACTGCGCAGGCCGGTGCCCGCCTGGCGCCCGCCTGGTCTTGATTGTCATGGCTTGCGCCACGGGTTCCTCGCGAGGTACCCCTGCCTTGATCTCTCCGCCTCCTCGCGAGCCTGCCTGATGAGGCTGCCTCTGAGGAAGCTTCCTGTCGCCCGCCCCGCGAGGGTCTTGAGCTTGAGCTGATGAAGATGGGCCGCACTGGGCCCCCACTTGAGCCACACCGCGGGCCGCAGGCAGGCAAGTCTGGGGACCCCCGTTCCCAGAACACCGACAGTAGCCCCCGGGCCCAAGGTGCGCCCGGGCTTGGCCTAGCAGGAAAGCGAAGGGGCAAGCGCGAAGTGCCGTGGGCCCCAACAGCCTGCGGCCTTGGGAGTCGTGTGGCGATTGATTGGACGTGGGCATCTGCGCTTCCCCACGATGCCTCGATAACCGCCCATCTGACAAAAGAGGTGCCCGGGCTAGACTTACTTGCTTTGTTCTCCTTCGCCTCGCTCCAGATCCCCTTTCTCGCTCTCCTCCTTCTTGCTTCCGAAATCCTCCAGATCTGTCTCAATCCTTCTCATCCGGCACGTCATGGCGCCTCGCAAGTCCTCGACCGAGGCCTGGTACTCGCCGACCCTGGATTCCCCGAACCTGTCGGAGAAGATCCTCGCCCTTACGCGCCTGATGACGGTGGCGTAGGGAAGCAAGGGGGCGACTGTGCTCAAGGCTGGCTCCGACCAGCCTGAAGCCAAGGGGAGCACCTTCTATCCGCTCTTTGTGAGCGCCATTGTCGCCGGTCTGGTGCCTCCTTTCTCTGAGTTCTTCTTTGCTGTTCTCCGCCAGTACAACTTGCAGGCTCTGCACCTCCACCCCAACTCGGTTCTTCTCCTGGCGATCTTTGCCTACTACTGTGAGGCTCATGTCGGGGTAAAGCCCTCGGTGGCCTTGCTGCGCCACTACTTTTCCCTCCGGGTTTCTGGTGTCCATGTCTCCACATGTGCGAGCTTCATCGCGTACTCCAATTCCAATGCCATCTCGAAGCCTGGGAAGAGGATCGAAGGCTTCCGGAGCAAGTAGGTCATGGTGGACGTCGGGCGTCTCCACCCCCGTCTGGTGCTGCCTACGGGGAAGCCCAAGGCTGTCGACGCGTGGTCTCGTGCGGAGCTTGTCGACCCCCGTGAGAGGGTGGTGCTGAAGAGGATGGACGCGGACCTGAGGCCAAGTAACTTGGGGGCGGCGAAGCTGACTAGAGCCACGCTCCTGAGGGAGTTCTTGGAGCACCGGGTGGCTCCACTCCAGGAGCACTCGCTCCCTTTGTGGAGGCTTGGGGAAGCAGACGCCACCTTGCGCCTGAGCTCGGAGGCCCTAACCGACGAGAATCTAGTCGCGGCCCTCCATTCCTTGGTTGGGGGAGACATGGAGAAGCTGGTGGGCGCCCCCGTCCCCCTGTTCCTTCACGACGACTGGGAGCAGGTGGTGAACGCCATGCCCACCTTCAACAGTGAGGGACTGGTGCCCACGGTAGCTCCCGAGGATCTCGCGGCGCTGGTGATGGTGGACGTGTCCTCTGGCAGCTCCAGCGAGAGTGAGGAGGAAGAAGAGGCAGAGGAGGAAGAATCCTTCTTCGAGGCGACTGGCGAGGAGTCGGGGGAGTCCTTCCCTCGGCTCAGGTCTCGGGCCCTCCGCTCCATGCCGGATGACGACGATCTCGGCACCGGGCGAGGAGGGGAGGACTCTCCCTTGGTCACAAGGAAGGGTAGGTCGGGGTTGGTTCCCCCAGGGCCCGCTCCATTCCCTGGGCGGTCTGAAGCCAGCCCCAGCCCTCCCGACGTGGCTTCTGCTTCTGGGCCTCCCGAGGCTGACCCAAGCTGCAGGCTCTCGGGCTTCAAGTTCGGCCGGAAGTTGCTTGGGTCCGCGAGCGATGACCAGTAAGTGCTTGATTCCCGCTTTGCTTGGTTCCTGTCGCCGAGGCTTGACGTCCATATTCTCTTGTCAGGCCGGTGCCTGCGGCGAAGAGGTTGAGAGGGGCTTCTGCGGCTCCGCTTGGTGCGAGTCCATCTGCCAGGGCAGTGCCTTCGTCCGCTGGGGAGGAAGATGGCGCGGCTCGCGCCTCCCTGGTCCGGTCGTCCTCGCGAGGCCGACTGGGACGCCTTGGCGAAGAGTCAGCCCCCGTGGCCCCGCTGACCCTGGAGTTGACTACGCTTGATGATGCAGCCGGGGCAGCCAAGGCCCAGGGGGTTCCTTCCTGCCAAGCCGTGATCACGCCGCCGTCTTCTTCGCCCGCTTCGCCGGTTCCTGCTTCTTCTGCCTCCTCTGCCGCCATCCTGGACCAGGTCGCCAGCAAACTGAGTTAGCTGCGGGAGGATCTTCTGAGCACGGACCCTCGCCTAGTGGCCGGGCGCCTGGATGTAGCTTCTGGCTAGGCCCGTTCAGCTGCCTCTGTCCGAGTAGCGCTGAGCCAGGCTGTGGCAGCCTTTGATGGGGAGAAGCAGGCCGCCAACCAAGCCAAGGCCGCCCGCAACGCTGCCCTGGGCGACGCTGCGGCTGCCAAGGCTCGCTGCAAGGAGCTGGAGGTCGAGCTGCAAGGCCTGCGCGATGAACTCGCCAAGGAGGTCCACGGTCGCCAGGAGAAAGAGAAGGAGATGAAGGCTCGGGAGGCTGCCGTCAAGGACCGGGACTCCAAGCTCGATGACCGCCACGGTGAACTGGAGAGGCTGGAGCGGTCGCTACAGGCGGAGAGGGCCAAGCTGGACGCCAAGGCGAAGGTCCTGGCGGAGGATCGGGTGCCCTTCGCGAAGATAGAGAAGAGGGCTCGTGCTGCGCTGAAGACGCTCTACAAGAGCGGCTTGGAGGAGCCGCTGGTCGGCGCCGAGGATGGCCCCGCCAAGCTGCTCCCCTTCCTGGTCTGCGCGCTTGAAGATGTCATAGACGGCCTTGGCCCCACGGCCCAGGCTGAGGCGCATGCCCTGTCTTCGGCGGCGCTGACGCGTGTCCTCAGCCACGTCTACCTGCGCGACCCCAACATCGACCTCGACAGCCTGCTGGAGCCCGTGAGCGGCGGCAAGCCGCTGAGGCCGTGGAAGGCCGAGCCGAAGCTTTGCTGGGAAGGTTCCGCGCCTTTAGCATCTTACCCGGGCGCGGTGCCGCCAGCTCCGCGGCCCCAGGAAGCGACGCCACTGGAGAGTGATCCCTTCGTGGCTTCTGTCCTGTTTTTATTCCTGCAACATGCACCATGCCTCGCGGAGGCGTTTAGACTTGTGTTTGACGTCGTCAAACAATCTATGGCTTGTAATATTTGCTTTGAATTTCCTGGAATTTGCATTTTTCTCCCCTACTTGCTCGCGCTCTATGTTGGCAGGGCCCGGCCCCGCGCATACCTCACCCAGCGTTAGCCCTGACCAGAAACCAGGACGGGACTAAGGAGTGAGGGGCTACATGGCAAGTTAGGCTCCTGAGTCACGATGCTCAGGAGTCCCCCTTGACGCACAAGCAACAAGTAGGAAAGGGGGGAACGAGGAGTGGATTGATCGTTCTGCGTCGGTAGAGCCCGGCCCCGCGCGTACCTCACCCAGCGTTAGCCCCAACCGAAAACTAGGACAGGACTAAGGAGTGAGGGGCTACGGGGCAAGTTAGGCTCCTGAGTCGCGATGCTCAGGAGTCCCCCTTGACGTTCAAACGAGTTTCCATACCTTGGCTCCGCTCGGGGAGGGGCGCGTGACGACCAGGTCCGGGGGACCTGGCTGGGTGGAGTGCGCTCGGGCGAGGCCCGGCGTAGCCCCTGTGTCCAGCCCCCTCACGCGGTGCTCCCGAGGGGAGGCGTTGTGATGGTGCCGGACACTGAGCTCTGGGCTCCCTGAGGTTGGTACGGCCATGGGCCGCCCTCAGTTGCTTATCACCAGCGCGGAGCATAGCGCTTTTGTATGTGTACGGGCATAGCCGCTCCTCGGCAGTGTCGTCAACCAGCGTGGAGCATGGTGCTTCCACTGGTACGTGGGAGGGGGCTCCCCTCCGAGAGGAGCCCCCGAGGCGTGTACAACCCCACCCTAACACGTGGCCGGCACGGTAGGGCTAGGAGAGGTGTATCTAGGCACTTGTGAGCCAGTGCGGGACTCACGAGGCCCTACCTCGAGGCGGATTGCGCCTGGCTCTGGGCCTTTATCAATGGTGTGTTCCTGCAGGGTGGTTAGAATGCAAATGCTCTACGTCCTCAGGTCCCGGCCCTCGAGCTAGCTCAGCCACCGCTGGCATGACAGGTCGTGATGCCGTGGGTCAAGGCCAGGGGGTGAGGGCTGGAGAGCCAGTAGGAGCCCATGAGTCGCGATGCTCAGGTACCCCCTTTTAACGTGCAAGCGCTTTGCATGAAAGCGGAGAAGTCCGCGATAAGCAGCAGGTGATAATTGAGTGCGAAAGAGCAAATTCATCTTAAATGGACGCAGGAAAAGCAAATGCTGCAGGGCCAGGCCCGAGCAGCTCGAGGATGATGCAGCCCGAGGGGCGCCCCCGACAAGGTAAGTAAAGAGCATAAGCAAAACGGATACATGCCGCAGGGACGGACCCACGCGACCTGGGAATGATGCAGCCCTGTGGGCGCTCCCAGCTAAAAGTGGAACTTAGAAAGATATCACCTAGTGCCTTGGAAGATGGAGTGATGTTGAAGAAGCGGGCAATGCACGATGAAGACGTCGACCCTCATGAGCCCCGAGGCCCAGGAGCCTCGGGAGGCTCCAGCGGCACAGGTGGGTCTCCGAGAGCCATCTCCATCTCTGCCAGGACTGCATGATGCCTGACCTCCTAAGCCTCCAGAATGCTCCTCAGCAAGCGCTGATGAGCGGCGACTGCGTACGGCAGGCCGAAAGGCATGCGAACGTAGCTGTGAGGTGGACCCTCGCAGCGCCCCACGCGCGAAGGCCAAAGGCACTCCTGAGACGCAGCTTGGTTGAACCCTGGCACGTCGACAAAGACGCGCAGCCCACCATCCTCACCTGGATGTGGGGCCATGGCGGGCGAGCGGCGACTGCCGTGCATGGCTCTTGACTCCTGTAGCTCCTGAGTGTTGCTTGTGATGAACTCCTGAGGGCTTGGTCTTCCTTGCCTTGTACCTTCCTGAGGGAAACGTGCCTGGAAGCACCCCTCCAAGTGGTGCCCGAGCGCCTCCCTCGCGACCTTGGCAAAGTCGGTGGCTCTCCAAGAAAGAGCCCCCGAGCCCTGCCTGAGGAGGGCGCCGGGCGCGCTTTCCTATGCGAGATAGGGTGGCACTCCCTGTTTGGGCGCAGATCCTGACCCAACACCTCCGGAGGCGCCTGCCTCCTGATGGCTTGGGCCAGGCAAAGTTGTCTTCTTCTTGGGGGTCGCCTCGGGAAGTCTTCCATTTCCGCGGTCTGGGTCTTCGATTGTTGCGGCTTGGAACGCGCGCTCAAGTGAACACACTGTGTCCCTTTCTTCACAACGTACGGTGATGACTCCACCGCTTCCTGGCATCTTGAGGACATTGTATCCATGGTGAGTCACTGCCATGAACTTTGTCAGGGCTGGGTACCCGAGGATGGCGTTGTATGGCAGACGGATGTGGGCGACGTCGAAGTCGATGAGCTCGGTGCGGTAGTTGTTGCGCTGCCCGAAGGTGACTGGAAGATGAACCTGCCCTATCAGAACAGTGGAACCATCAGTGACTCCTGAGAAGGGCTTGATTGGCTGAAGCTGATCGTACAACACTTGGAGATTGTCGAACGTCTCGACGGACAGGACGTTGAGTCCTACTCCGCCATCAATGAGGGTCCTGGTGACCTGCACGTTGCTGATGACTGGGGAGCAAAGCATAGGGAGGACTCCGGCTGTTGCCACGCACTTGAGTTGATCCGCTGAGCTAAACGTGATAGCGCATGCGGACCACCTGAGAGGGCGCGTGGCCTCAAGCTTGGGGAGGACGACATTCACCTCGCGAGCAAACTGCTTGAAGATGCGCTGTGAGGCTAGGGCCTGCGCGCCACCCAAGATACAAGTGATCGCACGCGGCTCCTGGAAGCCCCCAGCCCCCTCGTCCTGATGTTGGTCTCCGTTCCTCCTTGGCGGTGGCGGCAGAGGAGGAAGGCCTGCGTGTTGGGGAACGTAGTAATTTCAAAAAAATTCCTACGCACACGCAAGATCATGGTGATGCATAGCAACGAGAGGGGAGAGTGTTGTCTACATACCCTCGTAGACCGAAGCGGAAGCGTTGACACAACATAGAGGAAGTAGTCGTACGTCTTCCCGGTTCAACCGATCCAAGCACCGTTACTCCGACACCTCCGAGTTCTTGGCACATGTTCAGCTCGATGACGCTCCCCGGGCTCCGATCCAGCAAAGCTTCGGGGAGGAGTTCCGTCAGCACGACGGCGTGGTGACGATCTTGATGTTCAACCGTCGCAGGGCTTCGCCTAAGCACCGCTACAATATGACCGAGGTGGAATATGGTGGAGGGGGGCACCGCACACGGCTAAGGAACGATCACAAAGATCAACTTGTGTGTTCTAGGGTGCCCCCTTGCCCCCGTATATAAAGGAGCCAAGGGGAGGGGCGGCCGGCCAAGGAGGGCGCGCCAAGGGAGAGTCCTACTCCCACCGGGAGTAGGACTCCCTTCTTTCCTAGTTGGAGAAGGAGAAGTGGGAAAGAGGATGAAGAGGGAAAGGAAAGGGGGGGCGACGCCCCCCTCTCCTTGTCCTATTCGGACTAGGGAGGGGAGGGGCGCGCGGCCACCTCTTGCCTCCTTTCCTCTTCTCCCTTAGGGCCCATGTAGGCCCAATAACCCCCGGGGGGTTCCGGTAACCCCCCGGTACTCCGGTAAAATCCTGATTTCACCCGGAACGATTCCGATGTCCAAATATAGGCTTCCAATATATCGATCTTTATGTCTCGACCATTTCGAGACTCCTTGTCATGTCCATGATCACATCCGGGACTCCGAACAACCTTCGGTACATCAAAATACATAAACTCATAATGAAACTGTCATCGTAACGTTAAGCGTGCGGACCCTACGGTTCGAGAACAATGTAGACATGACCGAGACACGTCTCCGGTCAATAACCAATAGCGGAACCTGGATGCTCATATTGGTTCCTACATATTCTACGAAGATCTTTATCGGTCAGACTGCATAACAACATACGTTGTTCCCTTTGTCATCGGTATGTTACTTGCCCGAGATTCGATCGTCGGTATCTCAATGCCTAGTTCAACCTCGTTACCGGCAAGTCTCTTTACTCGTTCCGTAATACATCATCTCACAACTAACTCATTAGTTGCAATGCTTGCAAGGCTTATGTGATGTGCATTACCGAGAGGGCCCAGAGATACCTCTCCGACAATCGGAGTGACAAATCCTAATCTCAAAATACGCCAACCCAACATGTACCTATGGAGACACCTTTAGAGCACCTTTATAATCACCCAGTTACGTTGTGACGTTTGGTAGCACACAAAGTGTTCCTCCGGCAAACGGGAGTTGCATAATCTCATAGTCATAGGAACATGTATAAGTCATGAAGAAAGCAATAGCAACATACTAAACGATCGGGTGCTAAGCTAATGGAATGGGTCATGTCAATCAGATCATTCACCTAATGATGTGATCCCGTTAATCAAATAACAACTCTTTGTCCATGGTTAGGAAACATAACCATCTTTGATTAACGAGCTTGTCAAGTAGAGGCATACTAATGACACTCTGTTTGTCTATGTATTCACACATGTATTATGTTTCCGGTTAATACAATTCTAGCATGAATAATAAACATTTATCATGATATAAGGAAATAAATAATAACTTTATTATTGCCTCTAGGGCATATTTCCTTCAGTCTCCCACTTGCACTAGAGTCAATAATCTAGATTACACAGTAATGATTCTAACACCCATGGAGCCTTGGTGTTGGTCATGTTTTGCTCGTGGAAGAGGCTTAGTCAATGGGTCTGCTACATTCAGATCCGTATGTATCTTGCAAATCTCTATGTCTCCCACCTGGACTAGATCCCGGATGGAATTGAAGCGTCTCTTGATGTGCTTGGTTCTCTTGTGAAATCTGGATTCCTTTGCCAAGGCAATTGCACCAGTATTGTCACAAAAGATTTTCATTGGACCCGATGCACTAGGTATGACACCTAGATCGGATATGAACTCCTTCATCCAGACTCCTTCATTTGCTGCTTCCGAAGCAGCTATGTATTCCGCTTCACACGTAGATCCCGCCACGATGCTTTGTTTAGAACTGCACCAACTGATAGCTCCACCATTTAATGTAAACACGTATCCGGTTTGTGATTTAGAATCGTCCGGATCAGTGTCAAAGCTTGCATCAACGTAACCATTTACGATGAGCTCTTTGTCACCTCCATAAACGAGAAACATATCCTTAGTCCTTTTTAGGTATTTCAGGATGTTCTTGACCGTTGTCCAGTGATCCACTCCTGGATTACATTGGTACCTCCCTGCTAGACTTATAGCAAGGCACACATCAGGTCTGGTACACAGCATTGCGTACATGATAGAGCCTATGGCTGAAGCATAGGGAACATCTTTCATTTTCTCTCTATCTTCTGCAGTGGTCGGGCATTGAGTCTTACTCAACTTCACACCTTGTAACACAGGCAAGAACCCTTTCTTTGCTTGATCCATTTTGAACTTCTTCAAAACTTTGTCAAGGTATGTGCTTTGTGAAAGTCCAATTAAGCGTCTTGATCTATCTCTATAGATCTTAATGCCTAATATGTAAGCAGCTTCACCGAGGTTTTTCATTGAAAAACTCTTATTCAAGTATCCCTTTATGCTATCCAGAAATTCTATATCATTTCCAATTAGTAATATGTCATCCACATATAATATCAGAAATGCTACAGAGCTCCCATTCACTTTCTTGTAAATACAGGCTTCTCCAAAAGTCTGTATAAAACCAACTGCTTTGATCACACTATCAAAGCGTTTATTCCAACTCCGAGAGGCTTGCACCAGTCCATAAATGGATCGCTGGAGCTTGCACACTTTGTTAGCTCCCTTTGGATCGACAAAACCTTCTGGTTGCATCATATACACCTCTTCTTCCAGAAATCCATTCAGGAATGCAGTTTTGACATCCATTTGCCAAATTTCATAATCATAAAATGCGGCAATTGCTAACATGATTCGGACAGACTTAAGCATCGCTATGGGTGAGAAGGTCTCATCGTAGTCAATCCCTTGAACTTGTCGAAAACCTCTTGCAACAAGTCGAGCTTTGTAGACAGTAACATTACCGTCAGCGTCAGTCTTCTTCTTGAAGATCCATTTATTCTCAATTGCTTGCCGATCATCGGGCAAGTCAACCAAAGTCCACACTTTGTTCTCATACATGGATCCCATCTCAGATTTCATGGCTTCAAGCCATTTCGCGGAATCTGGGCTCACCATCGCTTCTTCATAGTTCATAGGTTCATCATGATCTAGTAGCATGACTTCCAGAACAGGATTATCGTACCACTCTGGTGCGGATCTTACTCTGTTTGATCTACGAGGTTCAGTAGAAACTTGATCTGAATTTCTATGATCATCATCATTAACTTCCTCACTAATTGGTTTAGGTGTCACAGAAACCGGTTTCTGTGATGTACTATTTTCCAATAAGGGAACAGGTACAATTACCTCATCAAGTTCTACTTTCCTCCCACTCACTTATTTCGAGAGAAACTCCTTCTCTAGAAAGGATCCATTTTTAGCAACGAATGTCTTGCCTTCGGATCTGTGATAGAAGGTGTACCCAACAGTCTCCTTTGGGTATCCTATGAAGACACATTTCTCCGATTTGGGTTCGAGCTTATCAGGTTGAAGCTTTTTCACATAAGCATCACAGCCCCAAACTTTAAGAAACGACAACTTTGGTTTCTTGCCAAACCATAGTTCATAAGGCGTCGTCTCAACGGATTTTGATGGTGCCCTATTTAACGTGAATGCGGCCGTCTCTAAAGCATAACCCCAAAACGATAGCGGTAAATCTGTAAGAGACATCATAGATCGCACCATATCAAGTAAAGTACGATTACGACGTTCGGACACACCATTACGTTGTAGTGTTCGGGGTGGCGTGAGCTGCGAAACTATTCCGCATTGTTTCAAATGTAGACCAAACTCGTAACTCAAATATTCTCCTCCACGATCAGATCGTAGAAACTTTATTTTCTTGTTACGATGATTTTCAACTTCACTCTGAAATTCTTTGAACTTTTCAAATGTTTCAGACTTATGCTTCATTAAGTAGATATACCCATATTTGCTTAAATCATCTGTGAAGGTGAGAAAATAACGATATCCGCCACGAGCCTCAACATTCATCGGACCACATACATCTGTATGTATGATTTCCAACAAATCTGTTGCTCTCTCCATAGTACCGGAGAACGGTGTTTTAGTCATCTTGCCCATGAGGCACGGTTCGCAAGTACCAAGTGATTCACAATCAAGTGGTTCCAAAAGTCCATCAGTATGGAGTTTCTTCATGTGCTTTACACCGATATGACCTAAACGGCAGTGCCATAAATAAGTTGCACTATCATTATCAACTCTGCATCTTTTGGCTTCAACATTATGAATATGTGTATCACTACTATCGAGATTCATCAAAAATAGACCACTCTTCAAGGGTGCATGACCATAAAAGATATTGCTCATATAAATAGAACAACCATTATTCTCTGATTTAAATGAATAACCGTCTCGCATCAAACAAGATCCAGATATAATGTTCATGCTCAACGCTGGCACCAAATAACAATTATTTAGGTCTAATACAAATCCCGAAGGTAGATGTAGAGGTAGCGTGCCGACCGTGATCACATCGACTTTGGAACCATTTCCCACGCGCATCGTCACCTCGTCCTTTGCCAGTGTTCGCTTAATCCGTAGTCCCTGTTTCGAGTTGCTAATATTAGCAACAGAACCAGTATCAAATACCCAGGTGCTACTGCGAGCTCTAGTAAGGTACACATCAATAACATGTATATCACATATACCTTTGTTCATCTTGCCATCCTTCTTATCCGCCAAATACTTGGGGCAGTTCCACTTCCAGTGACCAGTCTGCTTGCAGTAGAAGCACTCAGTTTCAGGCTTAGGTCCAGACTTGGGTTTCTTCTCCTGAGCAGCAACTTGCTTGCTGTTCTTCTTGAAGTTCCCCTTCTTCTTCCCTTTGCCCTTTTTCTTGAAACTAGTGGTCTTGTTGACCATCAACACTTGATGCTCCTTCTTGATTTCTACCTCCGCAGCCTTTAGCATTGCGAAGAGCTCGGGAATTGTCTTATCCATCCCTTGCATATTATAGTTCATCACGAAGCTCTTGTAGCTTGGTGGAAGTGATTGGAGAATTCTGTCAATGACGCTATCATCCGGAAGATTAACTCCCAGTTGAATCAAGTGATTACAATACCCAGACATCCTGAGTATATGCTCACTGACATAACTATTCTCCTCCATCTTGCAGCTATAGAATTTATTGGAGACTTCATATCTCTCAATCCGGGCATTCTGCTGGAATATTAACTTCAACTCCTGGAACATCTCATATGCCCCATGACGTTCAAAACGTCGTTGAAGTCCCGGTTCTAAGCCGTAAAGAATGGCACATTGAACTATCGAGTAGTCATCAGCTTTGCTCTGCCAGACGTTCTTAACGTTGTCAGTTGCATCAGCAGCAGGCCTGGCACCCAGCGGTGCTTCCATGACGTAACTTTTCTGTGCAGCAATGAGGATAATCCTCAAGTTACAGACCCAGTTCGTGTAATTGCTACCATCATCTTTCAACTTTGCTTTCTCAAGGAACGCATTAAAATTCAACGGAACAACAGCACGGGCCATCTATCTACAATCAACATAAATAAGCAAGATACTATCAGGGACTAAGTTCATGATAAATTTAAGTTCAATTAATCATATTACTTAAGAACTCCCACTTAGATAGACATCCCTCTAATCATCTAAGTGATCACGTGATCCAAATCAACTAAACCATAACTGATCATCACGTGAAATGGAGTAGTTTTCAATGGTGAACATCTCTATGTTGATCGTATCTACTATATGATTCATGCTCGACCTTTCGGTCTCAGTGTTCCGAGGCCATATCTGCATATGCTAGGCTCGTCAAGTTTAGCCTGAGTATTCTAAGTGTGCAAAACTGGCTTGCACCCGTTGTAGATGGACGTAGAGCTTATCACACCCGATCATCATGTGGTGTCTGGGCACGACGAACTTTGGCAACGGTGCGTACTCAGGGAGAACACTTTTTATCTTGAAATTTAGTGAGAGGTCATCTTATAATGCTACCATCAATCAAAGCAAGATAAGATGCATAAAAGATAAACATCACATGCAATCAATATAAGTGATATGATATGGCCATCATCATCTTGTGCTTGTGATCTCCATCTTCGAAGCACCGTCATGATCACCATTGTCACCGGTGCGACACCTTGATCTCCATCGTAGCATCATTGTCGTCTCGCCAATCTTATGCTTCTACGACTATCGCTACCGCTTAGTGATAAAGTAAAGCATTACAGGGTGATTGCATTGCATACAATAAAGCGACAACCATATGGCTCCTTCCAGTTGCCGATAACTTGGTTACAAAACATGATCATCTCATACAATAAAATTTAGCATCATGCCTTGACTATATCACATCACAACATGCCCTGCAAAAACAAGTTAGACGTCCTCTACTTTGTTTGTTGCAAGTTTTACGTGGCTGCTACAGGCTTAAGCAAGAACCAATCTTACCTACGCATCAAAACCACAATGATAGTTTGTCAAGTTGGTGCTGTTTTAACCTTCGCAAGGACCGGGCGTAGCCATACTCGGTTCAACTAAAGTTGGAGAAACTGACACCCGCCAGCCACCTGTGTCCAAAGCACGGCGGTAGAACCAGTCTCGCGTAAGCGTACGCGTAATGTCGGTCCGGGCTGCTTCATCCAACAATACCGTCGAACCAAAGTATGACATGCTGGTAAGCAGTATGACTTATATCGCCCACAACTCACTTGTGTTCTACTCGTGCATATCACATCAAACCATAAAACCTAGGCTCGGATGCCACTGTTGGGGAGCGTAGTAATTTCAAAAAATTTCCTACGCACACGCAAGATCATGGTGATGCATAGCAACAAGAGGGGAGAGTGTTGTCTACGTACCCTCGTAGACCGAAGCGGAAGCGTTGATGCAACATAGAGGAAGTAGTCGTACGTCTTCCCGGTTCAACCGATCCAAGCACCGTTACTCCGGCACCTCCAAGTTCTTGGCACACATTCAGCTCGATGACGCTCCCCGGGCTCCGATCTAGCAAAGCTTCAGGGAGGAGTTCCGTCAGCACGACGGCGTGGTGACGATCTTGATGTTCAACCGTCGCAGGGCTTCGCCTAAGCACCGCTACAATATGACCGAGGTGGAATATGGTGGAGGGGGCACCGCACACGGCTAAGGAACGATCACAAAGATCAACTTGTGTGTTCTAGGGTGCCCCCTTGCCCCCATATATAAAGGAGCCAAGGGGAGGGGGCGGCCGGCCAAGGAGGGCGCGCCAAGGGGGAGTCCTACTCCCACCGGGAGTAGGACTCCCTTCTTTCCTAGTTGGGGAAGGAGAAGTGGGAAAGAGGAGGAAGAGGGAAAGGAAAGGGGGGCGTCACGCCCCTCTCCTTGTCCTATTAGGACTAGGGAGGGGAGGGGCGCGTGGCCACCTCTTGCCTCCTTTCCTCTTCTCCCTTAGGGCCCATGTAGGCCCAATAACCCCCGGGGGGTTCCGGTAACCCCCCGGTACTCCGGTAAAATCCCGATTTCACCCGGAACGATTCCGATATCCAAATATAGGCTTCCAATATATCGATCTTTATGTCTCGACCATTTCGAGACTCCTCGTCATGTCCATGATCACATCCGAGACTCCGAACGACCTTCGGTACATCAAAATACATAAACTCATAATGAAATTGTCATCGTAACGTTAAGCGTGCGGACCCTACGGTTCGAGAACAATGTAGACATGACCGAGACACGTCTCCGGTCAATAACCAATAGCGGAACCTGGATGCTCATATTGGTTCCTACATATTCTACGAAGATCTTTATCGGTCAGACCGCATAACAACATACATTGTTCCCTTTGTCATCGGTATGTTACTTGCCCGAGATTCGATCGTCGGTATCTCAATACCTAGTTCAATCTCGTTACCGGCAAGTCTCTTTAATCGTTCCGTAATACATCATCTCACAACTAACTCATTAGTTGCAATGCTTGCAAGGCTTATGTGATGTGCATTACCGAGAGGGCCCAGAGATACCTCTCCGACAATCGGAGTGACAAATCCTAATCTCGAAATACGCCAACCCAACATGTACCTTTGGAGACACCTGTAGAGCACCTTTATAATCACCCAATTACGTTGTGACGTTTGGTAGCACACAAAGTGTTCCTCCGGCAAATGGGAGTTGCATAATCTCATAGTCATAGGAACATGTATAAGTCATGAAGAAAGCAATAGCAACATACTAAACGATCGGGTGCTAAGCTAATGGAATGGGTCATGTCAATCAGATCATTCACCTAATGATGTGATCCCGTTAATCAAATAACAACTCTTTGTCCATGGTTAGGAAACATAACCATCTTTGATTAACAATCTAGTCAAGTAGAGGCATACTAGTGACACTTTGTTTGTCTATGTATTCACACATGTATTATGTTTCCGGTTAATACAATTCTAGCATGAATAATAAACATTTATCATGATATAAGGAAATAAATAATAACTTTATTATTGCCTCTAGGGCATATTTCCTTCACTGCGTTGCCGGGCGGGCGATCCTCGCGAGGCTGATCTCTCTAGCCTCCCTCGCGAGGCTGGTCCTGCCAGTGATCCTCGCGAGGTCGGTCACACCACCCTTGGCGAGAGCCACGGTCTTCCCATCGTCCGCCACCTCTTCCTCCTCCTCGGCCATAGCCCCTGTCATTGCGCTCGGGGTGTCGGCCGACACGTCCATCTCTCATGGCCCTGAGCTCTTGACATTCATTGGTGTTGTGGGTGTGGAGATCGTGGTACACAGAGTACCGGCTGCCCTTGGATGACTTAGGCTGATCCTTGCGTCGCTTGGTGTCTGGCTCAGCTACAAGCACGGCAGCTCCCTTGCGCTTCACGTCCTTGGCCTTGGGCTTCTTTTCTTCTGGGTCGGCAGCTGGGAGCTCGAGGAGGGAAAGGCGCCCTTCCTCAGCCCTGGCGCACTTGGTCGCCAAGTTGAACAGCTCCAGGGATGTGCATAGGTCTTCATGGATTGCTAGCTCCTCCTTCATCTTGACGTCGCGTACGCCATCGGAGAAGGCCGAGATGATGGCTTCTTCAGTCACCTTGGGGATCTTGAGGCGAGCGTTATTGAAGCGCTGGATGTATTTCTGCAGGGTTTCCCCTTGCTGCTGCTTGATGCGGCGCAGATCGCTCACGGCCGGGGGCCGGTCGCGAGTGCCCTGGAAGTTGGCGATGAAGCGAGTGCGCATCTCGTCCCAGGAGGAGATTGTGCCAGGAGTCAGGTTCAGGAGCCAGGTGCGGGCCCCGTCCTTGAGCGCCATGGGGAACCAGTTCGCCATGACCCTTTTGTCTCCGTTGGCGTCCTTGATGCATAGCTCGTAGAGTTGTAGGAACTCCACAGGGTCTGCCGTGCCATCGTAGCGAGGGGGCAGGCCAGGCTTGAACTTGCCTGGCCATTCGACGCCGCGTAGCTCGGGGGTGAGAGCACGGCAGCCTGCTATGGCCACCGGTGCCTTTTGCTAGTACTGGGCTTTCTCATGGGGATTACCGCGCGCCGCCGCTTGGAGCAGCGCGGGGTCTTGGCGTGGAGGTGCAGGGACGCGATCTTGGCGCGCCGGCACCAGGAGCGCGTGAGCACCTTCTTGGGGATGAGGAATCTCTTGGCAGCTCCTTTCTTGCTGCGCAGGCGCCAGACGCGGAGGGTCTCTCCCCGGGGCTGCGCGCCTTGGAGCCAGGGCGCCTTCTTGGGGAGGACGTGGTGGAGGCACCTCCTGATCCTCGCCTCCTGCGCGGAATGGAGGACGAGGCAGCGAGAGGGACGGCAAGGGGGAGCCCCCTGTGGTGCTGACGAGCTCGGTGATGCGGGCGAGCCAGTCTTCGTAGAGGTCGTCGACGGGGCGGTAGTGCAAGAGTTCTCTTGCCAGGAGCAGCGCGGCGTGCGTGTCCGTGGGGGCGCGACGGGCGTGGGACGACGAAGCGGCTGGAGTCAGCGACAGTGTGGCAGTGCAGCCCTCCCGCCGCACTGAAGGATGCTGGGAGGAGGCCCGTTGCTCGTTCCCCAGCGGGCCGGTGGCAGCATTGGCGGCAGGCGACAGGGAACGACGAGGACGTCCGCCGACGGGCGCCGTCTAGGCTACGCGGGTGGCGAGAGCAGCTCGGCGCTCGGAGCGAGCCCGACGAGCGTCAGCCATGGACACGACGGAAGATCACACATGAACGGCGGAAGAAAGATTCCGGCGCACCCCTACCTGGCGCGCCAAATGTTAGATTTCGGGTTCCGGCAGACCCTTGAGGTTCGAACACTAGGGTGCGCGTGGAGATCTCTCCCCTACCGATCTACGCCCAATCTCCTCGCGTGATTTGAGCTGGAAACAACGAACAACACAAGGGACACAAGATTTATACTGGTTCGGGCCACCGTTGTGGTGTAATACCCTACTCCAGTGTGTGGTGTGGTGGATTACCTCAGGGACTGATGATGAATAGTACAAAGGAAGAACAGCCTCACGAGAGGTGTTCTTGAGCTGGTGCGATGAACTGCTAGGGTGAGTTCAGTGGCCTCTCTTTCTCTCTCTCTGCTAGGGCTCTACCAGATCTCTGGGTGTTTTTCTAGATGTCTTCTCCCTAGGTCGCCCCCTTGTTCTGTGGTGGCTAGCTCTATTTATAGAGGCCCTGGGCCTCTCCCCAAATAATGAGCGGGAAGGGCGCCAACAATTGGCCATTTTGAAGGGGAACATATAGTACAAGTTATCCTGACCAAAGGTGGTCTTCGGCTGCCAAAAGTACTGGTGATGACGCCGTCTTGGGCTCCACGGTGACCTCCTCCTGCCGCTCTGCTGGTCTTGGTCTCGTTGCACCGGAATGGCAACCTTTGCCTGATGCCTTGGCCTGTGCTTGCCCCCTTTGCACCAAAGGGGAAACAAGGACACTACGCAGGCCGGCGCCCGCCTGGCGCACGCCTGGTCTCGATCGTCATGACTTGCGTCACGGGTTCCTCACGAGGTACCCCTGCCTTGATCTCTCCGCCTCCTTGCGAGCCTTCCTGATGAGGCTGCCTCTGAGGAAGCTTCCTGTCGTCCGCCCCACGAGGCTTGGCCCCTCGCGAGGGTCTTGAGCTTGAGCTGATGAAGATGGGCCGCGCTGGGCCCCCACTTGAGCCACGCCGCGGGCCGCAGGCAAGCAAGTCTGGGGACCCCCATTCGCAGAACGCCGACAGACGTTGGGTCAAGTTGATCTCGGATTATGACTTAGGAATAATTTACACCCCGGGAAAAGCCAATGTTATGGCTGATGCACTAAGTCGTAAATCCTATTGTAACAACCTGATGTTACAACAAGGTCAACCACTTCTCCATGAGGAATTTTGGAAGCTTAATCTTCACATTGTTCCTCAGGGATTCCTATCTACCTTGGTGGTGAAACCGGCCCTTATGGATCAGATCATAACCGCCCAGCGGTATGACAAGGGGATATCTCGGATCAGGCAGAACATTGCTAGCGGAGCTGCTATGTGTTTCTCGGTGAATGATCAAGGTGTTGTATTCTCTGAGAACCGCCTAGTGGTTCCCAAGAAGCAACAACTATGACAACTGATCCTTAAGGAAGCTCATGAATCCCCTCTCACCATTCATCCCGGTAGTACTAAAATGTATCAAGACCTACGCCAGAGGTTTTTGTGGACTAGGATGAAAAGAGAAATTGCTCAATACATTGCTAGTTGCGAGGCTGTCGTCGTGTTAAAGCAAAGCATCAACGGCCTACTGGCACCCTTCAACCTTTGGCTATTCCTGAATGGAAATGGGATAAAATCAGTATGGATTTCATTACTGGGTTTCCCAGGACCAAGAAAGGGAATAATGCTATCTTCGCCGTTGTCGATCGTCTTTCCAAAGTAGCCCACTTCCTACCTGTTCATGAGAGTATAACTGCTAGCCAGCTAGCTGACTTGTACATCTCCCGAATAGTGTCTTTTCATGGTGTCCCATTGGAAATTAACTCAGACCGTGGGAGTCTCTTTACCTCTCGATTTTTGGAAAGTTTCCAAAATGCTATGGGAACTCGTCTCTCCTTTAGCACCGCCTTCCACCCCCAATCAAGTGGTCAAGTAGAGCGAGTCAATCAAATTCTGGAGGATATGCTCCGAGCTTCTGTCATCTCTTTCGGTATGGAATGGGAGAAATGCCTTCCATTCGCAGAGTTCGCTTATGACAATAGTTATCAAGCTAGCCTGGGCAAAGCTCCTTTCGAAGTTCTCTATGGACGAAAATGTCGAACGCCTCTTAACTGGTCAGAAACTGGGGAAAGACAACTCTTTGGCCCGGATATGATTCAGGAAGCAGAAGAGCAGGTTCGCGTTATTCGTGAGAAATTGAAAACAGCCCAATCTCGTCAAAAGAGCCAATATGACCGCAAACACAAGCTCATGACTTATGAAGTCGGCGAGAAGGCTTACCTTCGGGTTACTCCTTTAAAGGGAACCCATCATTTCAGTATCAAAGGCAAGTTGGCTCCTCGTTACATTGGACCCTTTCGCATTCTTGCCAAACGAGGAGAAGTTGCCTACCAATTGGAACTACCTCCGCATTTTTCCAGAGTTCACGATGTCTTCCACGTTTCTCAACTCAGGCGTTGCTTCGCGGATCCTATCCATGGAGTGGACCATGAAACGCTTGATCTCCAAGATAATCTCTCATATCAGGAATATCCCGTTCGTATCCTTGACCAAGCCGAGCGTACCACTCGACGCCATAACATCAAGTTTCTCAAGGTTCAATGGTCACACCACTCTGAAAAGGAAGCCACTTGGGAAAGGGAGGATCGTCTTCGACTTGAGTACCCCACCTTCTTCCCAACGGATCCTAAATCTCGGGACGAGATTCTTTTGAATGGGGGTGAGTTGTCACACCCTAGCTAGTTCATGCATTAGAGTGTTGCATCATGTCTACTTTCCAGAAAAACTGAAATGGGGATGACAGAACCCCCAGCCCCCTGGAAACAACTAGGGTTTACTAAAATCTTTTTCAATGAACCTGAAATGCCCTTCTAAAAAGTCCACCCTTTTTGTTTTGGGGTTAGAACCTCAGACAAAATGGGTTCACATTTTTCCAGGACACATAAGGTCATTGGATTAAATCATTACTATTTGCATTTGGGCAATTCAAATCCTATGAATATTTTAAAATGCCCAAATAATCTTGAAAGTATTTTTAGGCTGTTGAGAATATTCTCAAATGTGCCTCTGAATATTTTCAGGTTTTTCCTAAATGGAATAGTATTTTTACTATTTCAAAACAGGGAACAGGAATAAATAAAAAGAAAAACAAAAGCAGAGAGTAGAGGCTTACCTGGCGCTCACCTAGCAGGCCCACCTAGCCGGCCCAGCTCAGCCACCGCTCCAGCGAGCTGCTTGGCTTGGCTTGGCCAGGCAGGCAGGCAGGTGCTCGACGCCGGCACCAGTGCGCGCCATGCAGCTGCCCGCCGCCCTGCTTCCTCCCCTCGCTGTTCTGCTGCCCTGGTTCGGTCACCCACTTCTCCCTCGAGCTCGCAGAAACGTGTCTTCCTCCCCAGCTCCTCTCCCTCGCTCTCCCGCACCATGGCCGACGCTGCCGCGCCCGCACCACCGTGATAACTGCGTCCGTCGTCGTCCCCGTGCCGCGTCACCGTGTTCGTTCGCTCCGCCATCGTCGACTACGTCGAGCAGGCCGAGCCCCGGGCGCCCGCCCGCTCTGGAATCGCCCCCGACCCCGTCTTCCCCAACTCCGGCTGCCGAGATCGCCATCGTCGCCCCGCTCAGCTCCGGCCTTCCCCGAGCCGCTTCGACGCTTGCTGCAACCGCCGTGAGCTCAGCTCCGTCCTCCCCCTCTCCGTTTACTCTCTCCTGCATCGTATGCACCGCACCACGTTCACCCGCACCCGCCGCCGCCGAGCTCGTCGCCGACGTGACTCCGGCCACCCACCGGCCACACCACCGAGACCAACGCACTCACCGCACTCGTAGGAACCCGTAGCACCACTCCACGCGCCTCGCCGTGCCCCGTAGCCTCGGGTTTGACCTCACCTGAGCTCCGGCAGCTGCATAGCTCGTCGCCGGCGACGTTTCCGGCCACCCCGAGCTCCACCTCTGCCTCCAAACGACGCGGCTTGCTCCCAACTACGCGTAGATGCTCTCCGCCGTCCATTTGGTCGCCAGAGCATGAAACCCGCACTGCCCCGCCACGTCTAGCCTCGCCGGTGGCTAAACACCAGCGAGTTTGACCTCGTTTGACCCTGGTTGACCCCGTGTGTGCCCAGGTTGACTTCCCCTGAGTCTATGACACGTGGGACCGCTCTGCTAATTAACTTAGATTAGCACTAACCAAATTTAGTTAGTTAATTAACTACTAACACGCCGGCCCCACTGGTCAGGTTTGACGTGGACCAGCTCCGTTGAACACTGACGTCACCCTGACGCAATAATTCAATTACTGGAATTATTCTTATACAGAAAATTCCAAAAAATACTACAAACTTCAAAAAATTCATAACTTTTAATCTGTAACTCCAAATGCAAAGACTTATATATGAAATTTGATCAGAAAAATTCAATCTTTCCATATGTAATGGTTTCATGCATGAAAAAACACTTTAACCTTGTTGTTTAGGTGAAACAAGCTAATGCACTTATATGGCTTAAGAACATAAGCTTCCATTTGAATCTTTGATTCTAATAGACTCAAACCAACTTGTTTCACAATGCATTAGCCAGGACACCTCATATTGCCATGTCATAGCATGCATCATATTGTTGCATATTGCCGTGTGATGATTGTGTTCTGTGATGTCTTTCGTGGTAGGTTCTGCCTCCGAGGATATTCTCAAGTATCCAACTGAAGGGCAGTACCCTACTACTACTCCATCAGGCAAGCATCCCCATTGATCATATCGATACAATCCCATGTTCTCGCTCCTGCTCTCATTTACTGCATTAAGACAACAACGTTTCAAACTGCTGTGTGTTGCGGTAGTTGAACCCTTATCCTCTGCATGACCTGTCATTGCCACAGTAACTAGATGAAACCCACTAGCATGTGTAGGAGTTGATTGAGCCATGTATGTGTTTCCTACCTTGCTATGCCTGTTATGCTTAGAGTTGTGTCAGGTCTGGTTCATCTGGGTGATGGGCTAGAGTGAAATGGTTACGTCGGTAATGTGAGGGACGTGTTGAACATGATTTGGTAAAGGTATCGATGAGAAGCCATGTAGGAGAACATGGTGGGTTGTTTCATTGAGGCCGTCCCTAAGAACTGAGATCTGTATGTGTGATTTAAGAATCAGTTACTACCATACATTGGGATCCTTAATTGACCCTCTCGGCTTCTTAACCACCCTAGTACTCTGTCCAAGAGTTGCAACTAGTTTCTGGTGTTTAAAGGTTATGTGTTGGCGGCCGTGCGTAGCGCTGACCCTAGGGGTGGGCTATGATACGGTAGATACACCGTGGCCGGGTATGCCGGGCGCCCGTTTGGCGTCTCGGAACCCTGTACACATCGTTCGGGGCCGTATGTGGAAACCTCGGTCGGACTCCCTGCGGATGGAACCTGGATAGGCAATAAACCTGGACTAGAGACTTGAGTGTTTAGGTAGGTCATGGCCGACACCCTCGTTGGGCTTCCGCTTGAAGGTTGCCGAGTACATGTCGTGTAAACGACGGTAAGTGGTGAGAGCGTGTGTGAAGAAGTACACCCCTACAGGGTTAACATCATCTATTCGAATAGCCACGTCCGTGGTAAAGGACTACTTGGTTGCCTATACAGTTCATAGACAAGTTAATGGTTACTACTAAAAGACTCAAGATAAGTGTGAGTACGGAGGATGGCCCTCTCGTAGGATGACGAGGGAGGATCCATGGTGGAGTATTGTGTTGGTGATTAGTGGACTCATGTGCGGAAACTATTTTACTAGTGGTGTCTCGTAGGATAGCTTAGCCAAGAGTCAAAGCTGGCTTGCTGCAATAACTCCACCACCTTCTTGAGAATGAGCATGTATAGTAGGATCTGTTGTAAAACTCCACCACCTTTGTACTCATGTTGCTTTAATTACTGTTTTCAGACGACAACACCGCCCCCTCCGACGGGTTTTACGTAGACCTCGACGTCGATGAGTAACTTGCCACCCAGGTGGTGATTCTGGCCATGGAGGGGCCTATGTAGATAGACAGGCTTCGTCAAGCCTTCTTTCTTTCTAGTGTCTGTACTCAGACTTATTTGCTTCCGCATGTGCTTGTATGCTTGTATGACTTGAGTGTCGGGTCATGTGACCCCTACCTGTATGAACATGTTATGTATGGCTCTCCGGAGCCTTTAAATAAAGTACTTTGAGTTGTAGAGTTTTGTTGTGATGCCATGTTGTATTTACACATATCGAGCATATTGTGTGTATGATTGAAATGCTTGGTATGTGTGGGATCTGACAATCTAGTTGTTTATCCTTGGCAGCCTCTCTTATGGGGAAATGTAGTCTAGTGCTTCCATGAGCCATAGTAGTCCGCTACAGCCCGGTTCACCGGAGTCCTGCTAGCCCAGCAGTACTGCTCAGGACACTTGACTAGTCGGCATGTGTTTCACTTCGTTCCTGTGTCTGTCCCTTCGGGGAAATGTCACGCGGTGACATCCGGAGTCATGCCTAGCCTGCTACAGCCCGGGTTCCCGGAGTCCTGTTAGCCCAGTGCTACAGCCCGGATTCACACGCTGATGACCGACATGCTCGATGTGATTCATGTATGCCTGTCCCCATAGGTTAGTGCCGCTTTGGGTTCACGACTAGCCATGTCGGCCCGGGTTCTCTGTCATATGGATGCTAGCGACACTATCATATACGTGAGCCAAAAGGTGCAAATGGTCCCGGGCCATGGTAAGGCGACACCCATGGGAATACCGTGCGTGAGGCCGCAAAGTGATATGAGGTGTTACCGGCTAGATCGATGTGACTTGGAATCGGGGTCCTGACAAGACTTCAACATATCTAACAATTCCCATTGGTGAAATAGTATCTCTATTGGAAAGTTTAATTGTGACATCAATATCTTCCATCTCAGCAGGTGCAATATCATGCATAACTTCTTGGTATAAGGAATAAGGTATTGCACTAGCACTAGCACCCATATCACATAAGCCATGATAACAATGATCTCCTATTTTAACGGAAATAACAGGCATGCCTACCATAGGTCTAGGTTTATCTTTATCACGGGGTTTAGCAATTCTAGCAGTTTCATTACAGAAATAAATAACATGCCCATCTATGTTACCGGACAAGAGATCTTTAACAATAGCAATATTAGGTTCAACTTTAACTTGCTCAGGAGGTGTATATGTTTTAATATTGCTTTTACGAACCACCGTTGAAGCTTTAGCATGATCCTTTATCCTAATAGGGAAAGGTGGTTTCTCAGCATAAGTAGGAACAATAGGATCATTATAAGTGACAGTCTTTTCTTCAACTTTAATAGGTGCAGCTACTTTTACTTCTATGGGAGGATGATATTTAAACCACTTCTCCTTGGGGAGATCAACATAAGCAGCAAAAGATTCACAGAAAGAAGCTACTATCTCAGAGTCAAGTCCATATTTAGTGCTAAATTTATGAAAAATATCGGTATCCATAAAAGATTTAACACAATCAAAACTAGGTGTCATACCTGACTCCTTACCATTGTCGAGGTCCCAATCTTCAGAGTTGCGTTTAATTCTTTCCAATAAATCCCATTTTAATTCAATAGTCGTCATCATAAAAGAGCCAGCACAAGAAGTATCAAGCATGGTGCGATTGTTACCAGAAAGCTGAGCATAAAAATTTTGAATAATTATTTCTCTTGAGAGCTCATGATTGGGGCATGAATATAACATTGATTTAAGCCTCCCCCAAGCTTGAGCGCTTTCTCCTTCGCGAGGCCAAAAATTATATATATAATTGCGATCATGATGAACAAGATGCATAGGATAAAACTTCTGATGAAATTCCAATTTCAATCGTTTGAAATTCCAAGACCTCATATCATCACATAGCCTATACCATGTCGATGCATCTCCCCTCAAATATAAGGGGAAGACCTTCTTCTTAACAACATCTCCGGGTACAGCTTCAAGCTTAAATAATCCACAAACTTGATCCACATATATCATATGTTCATCAGGATGTTTTGTTCCATCTCCTAAAAAGGATTAGCTAGCAGTTTTTCTATCATACCCGAAGGAACTTCAAAGCAAGCATTTTCATTTTCATTTTCATTTTTAGTAGGTTCAGTAGGTTGAGGAGCAACCCTTTGCTCTACTGGTCGGGGTGAAGATACCCCGAACAAGCCCCTCAGAGGATCTTCCATAGTAACAAGTGATAGTAAATTTCAGCACACTATATAAATTTCTCCTTACCAAATTCCACCTACCAAAGGCGCTTCACTCCCCGGCAACGTCGCCAGAAAAGAGTCTTGATGACCCACAAGTATAGGGTATCTATCGTAGTCCTTTTGATAAGTAAGAGTGTCGAACCCAACGAGGAGCAGAAGGAAATGATAAGCGGTTTCCAGCAAGGTATTCTCTGTAAGTACTAAAATAAGTGGTAACAGATAGTTTTGTGATAAGATAATTTGTAATGAGCAACAAGTAACAAAAGTAAATAAGGTGCAGCAAGGTGGCCCAATCCTTTTTGTAGCAAAGGACAAGCCTGGACAAACTCTTATAAGATGTAAAGCGCTCCCGAGGACACATGGGAATATCGTCAAGCTAGTTTTCATCACGTTCATATGATTCGCGTTCGGTACTTTGATAATTTGGTATGTGGGTGGACCGGTGCTTGGGTACTGCTCTTACTTGGACAAGCATCCCACTTATGATTAACCTCTATTGAAAGCATCCGCAACTACAACAAAAGTATTAAGGTAAACCTAACCATAGCATGAAACATATGGATCCAAATCAGCACCTTACGAAGCAACGCATAAACTAGGGTTTAAGCTTCTGACACTCTAGCAACCCATCATCTGCTTATTACTCCCCAATGCCTTCCTCTAGGCCCAAATAATGGTGAAGTGTCATGTAGTCGATGTTCACATAACACCACTAGAGGGGAGACAACATACATCTCATCAAAATATGGAACGGATACCAAATTCACATGACTACTAATAGCAAGACTTCTCCCATGTCCTCAGGAACAAAAGTAACTACTCACAAAGCATAAACATGTTCATAATCAGAGGGGTATTAATATGCATATATGATCTGAACATATGATCTTCCACCAATTAAACCAACTAGGATCAACTACATGGAGTAATTAACACTGCTAGCAACCTACTAGCACCAATCCCGGACTTGGAGACAAGAATTGGATACAAGAGATGAACTAGGGTTTTGAGATGAGATGGTGCTGATGAAGATGTTGATGGAGATTGCCCTCTCCCGATGAGAGGAGCGTTGGTGATGGCGATGGCGATGATTTCCCCCTCCGGGTGGGAAGTTTCCCCGACAGAACATCTCCGCCAGAGCCCTAGATTGGTTCCGCCAAGGTTCCGCCTCATGGCGGCGGAGTTTCGTCCGAGAAGATGGCTTATGATTTTTTTCCCATCGAAAGACTCCATATAGCAGAAGATGGTCACCGGAGGGCAACCAGGGGGCCACGAGGTAGGGGGCGCGCCCAGGGGGGTAGGGTGCGCCCCTCACCCTCGTGGGCAGGGTGTGCCCCCCTAGTGAAGTTCTTGCTCTCAATATTTTTTATATATTTGGAAAACATCTTCCGTGAAGTTTCAGGACTTTTGGAGTTGTGCAGAATAGGTCTCTAATATTTGCTCCTTGTCCAGCCCAGAATCCCAGCTGCCGGCACTCTCCCTCTCTATGTAAACCTTGTAAAATAAGAGAGAATAGGCATATGTATTGTGACATAATGTGTAATAACAGCCCATAATGCAATAAATATCAATATAAAAGCTTGATGCAAAATGGACGTATCAAGGGTTTTTTCAGCATTAAGCTCAGCTAAACTCCTTCAACTTTTTCAAGACAAAGGTAATCTATGACACCTCAGATGCGTTGGAGCTCGGCTGCAAAAAGGCACTGATACGTCTCCAACGTATCTATAATTTTTGATTGTTCCATGCTATTATATTATCTGTTTTGGATGTTTAATGGGCTTTAATATGCTATTTTATATTATTTTTGGGACTAACCTATTAACCGAAGGCCCAGTGCCAGTTTTTTTTGCATATTTTAGAGTTTCGCGGAAAAGGAATACCAAAAGGAATCCAAACGGAATGAAACCTTCGCGATGATCTTTCTTGGACCGAAAGCAATCCAGAAGACTTGGAGTTGAAGTCTGGAAGTCCGTGAGGCGGCCACGAGGTAGGAGGGCGCGCCCAGGGGGTAGGCGCGCCCCCACCCTCGTGGGCCGCACGTAGCTCTACCGACGTACTTCTTTCGCCTATATATACTCTTATACCCTAGAAACATCAGGGGGGAGCCACGAAACCACTTTTCCACCACCGCAACCTTCTGTACCCGTGAGATCCCATCTTGGGGACTTTTCCGGTGATCTGTCGGAAGGGGAATCGATCACGGAGGGCTTCTACATCAACACCATAGACTCTCCGATGAATCGTGAGTAGTTTACCACAGACCTTCGGGGTCCATAGTTATTAGTTAGATGTCTTCTTCTCTCTCTTTTATCTTCAATACAAAGTTCTCCTCGATGTTCTTGGAGATCTATTCGATGTAATACTCTTTTGCGGTGTGTTTGCCGAGATCCAATGAATTGTGGATTTATGAACTTGATTATGTATGAATATTATTTGGTTCTTCTCTAAATTCTTATATGCATGATTTGATATCTTTGCAAGTCTCTTCGAATTATCGGTTTAGTTTGGCCTACTAGATTGATCTTTCTTGCAATGGGGGAAGTGCTTAGCTTTGGGTTCAATCTTGCGGTATCATTTCCCAGTGACAGTAGGGGCAGCAAGGCACATATTGTACTGTTGCCATCAAGGATAAAAAGATGGGGTTTATATCATATTGCCTGAGTTTATCCCTCTACATCATGTCATCTTGCTTAAAGTGTTACTCTATTCTTCTGAACTTAATACTCTAGATGCAAGCTGGATAGCGGTCGATGTGTGGAGTAATAGTACTCGATGCAGAATTGTTTCGGTCTACTTAACACGGACGTGATGCCTATATTAATGATCATTGCCTTAGATATCTTCATAACTATGCGCTTTTCTATCAATTTCTCGGCAGTAATTTGTTCACCCACCGAAATACATGCTATCTTGAGAGAAGCCACTAGTGAAACCTATGGCCCCCGGGTCTCGTTCTTAATATATTGCATGTATTTTATTTACATCGCATCTCGTTTACTATTTTGCAATCTTTACTTTCCAATCTATACAACAAAAATACCAAAAATATTTATCTTACTATCTTTATCAGATCTCACTTTTGCGAGTGACCGTGAAGGGATTGACAACCCCTTTATCGTGTTGGTTGCAAGGTTCTTGATTGTTTGTGCAGGTACTAGGTGACTTGTGTGTTGTCTCCTACTGGATTGATACCTTGGTTCTCAAAAACTGAGGGAAATACTTACGCTACTTTGCTGCATCACCCTTTCCTCTTCAAGGGAAAACCAACGCATGCTCAAGAGGTAGCAAGAAGGATTTCTGGTGCCGTTGCCGGGGAGATCTACGCCAAGTCAAGACATACCAATTACCCATCATAAAATCTTCTCCCTCGCATTACATTATTTGCCATTCGCCTCTCATTTTCCTCTCCCCCACTTCTAAAATGATTTTTGAAAACCTTTGCCTTTTATTTGCCCCTTTTCTGATCGTTTCTTTTTGCTTGCTTCTTGTGCGCTTATGTGTTAGATTGATTGTTTGTCATGATGGCTCAAGATAATACTATATTGTGTGACTTTTCCAATACCAACAATAATGATTTTATTAGCACTCCGATTACTCCTACTACCGATGTTGAATCTTGTGAGATTAATACCGCTTTGTTGAATCTTGTTATGAAAGATCAATTTTCTGTCCTTCCTAGTGAAGATGCCGCTACCCATCTAAACAACTTTGTTGATTTGTGTCATATGAAAAAGAAGAAAGATGTGGATAATGATATTGTTAAATTGAATCTATTTCCGTTTTTGCTTAGAGATCGTGCTAAAACTTGGTTCTCTTCTTTGCCTAAAAATAGTATTGATTCATAGAATAAGTGCACAGATGCTTTTATCTCTAAGTATTTTCCTCCCGCTAAGATCATCTCTCTTAGGAATGATATTATGAATTTTAAGCAACTTGATCATGAGCATGTTGCACAAGCTTGGGAGAGGATGAAATTAATGATACGTAATTGCCCTACATATGGTTTAAATTTGTGGATGATTATACAAAAAAATTATGCTGGATTGAATTTTGCTTCTAGAAAATTTTTATATTCGGCCGCGGGAGGCACTTTTATGGAAATCACTTTAGGAGAAGCTACTAAACTCCTAGACAATATTATGGTTAATTATTCTCAATGGCACACCGAAAGATCCAGTAGTAAAAAATTCATGCGATTGAAGAGATTAATGTTTTGAGTGGAAAGATGGATGAACTTATGAAATTGTTTGCTAATAAAATTGTTTCTTCATATCCTAATGATATGCCTTTGTCCACTTTGATTTAGAATAATAATGAATCCATGGATGTGAATTTTGTTGGTAGGAACAATTTTGGTAACAACGTGTATAGAGGAAATTTTACTTCTAGGCCGTTTCCTAGTAATTCCTCTAATAATTATGGTAATTCCTACAACAACTCTTATAGAAATTTTAATAAGATGCCCTCTGATTTTGAGACTAGTGTTAAAGAATTTATG